>NC_065426.1:11152695-11259804 GCF_024362695.1 Pectinophora gossypiella
GAGCTTGCTTGCTTGCTTGCTTGCTTGCTTGCTTGCTTGCTTGCTTGCTTGCTTGCTTGCTTGCTTGCTTGCTTGCTTGCTTGCTTGCTTGCTTGCTTGCTTGCTTGCTTGCTTGCTTGCTTGCTTGCTTGCTTGCTTGCTTGCTTGCTTGCTTGCTTGCTTGCTTGCTTGCTTGCTTGCTTGCTTGCTTGCTTGCTTGCTTGCTTGCTTGCTTGCTTGCTTGCTTGCTTGCTTGCTTGCTTGCTTGCTTGCTTGCTTGCTTGCTTGCTTGCTTGCTTGCTTGCTTGCTTGCTTGCTTGCTTGCTTGCTTGCTTGCTTGCTTGCTTGCTTGCTTGCTTGCTTGCTTGCTTGCTTGCTTGCTTGCTTGCTTGCTTGCTTGCTTGCTTGCTTGCTTGCTTGCTTGCTTGCTTGCTTGCTTGCTTGCTTGCTTGCTTGCTTGCTTGCTTGCTTGCTTGCTTGCTTGCTTGCTTGCTTGCTTGCTTGCTTGCTTGCTTGCTTGCTTGCTTGCTTGCTTGCTTGCTTGCTTGCTTGCTTGCTTGCTTGCTTGCTTGCTTGCTTGCTTGCTTGCTTGCTTGCTTGCTTGCTTGCTTGCTTGCTTGCTTGCTTGCTTGCTTGCTTGCTTGCTTGCTTGCTTGCTTGCTTGCTTGCTTGCTTGCTTGCTTGCTTGCTTGCTTGCTTGCTTGCTTGCTTGCTTGCTTGCTTGCTTGCTTGCTTGCTTGCTTGCTTGCTTGCTTGCTTGCTTGCTTGCTTGCTTGCTTGCTTGCTTGCTTGCTTGCTTGCTTGCTTGCTTGCTTGCTTGCTTGCTTGCTTGCTTGCTTGCTTGCTTGCTTGCTTGCTTGCTTGCTTGCTTGCTTGCTTGCTTGCTTGCTTGCTTGCTTGCTTGCTTGCTTGCTTGCTTGCTTGCTTGCTTGCTTGCTTGCTTGCTTGCTTGCTTGCTTGCTTGCTTGCTTGCTTGCTTGCTTGCTTGCTTGCTTGCTTGCTTGCTTGCTTGCTTGCTTGCTTGCTTGCTTGCTTGCTTGCTTGCTTGCTTGCTTGCTTGCTTGCTTGCTTGCTTGCTTGCTTGCTTGCTTGCTTGCTTGCTTGCTTGCTTGCTTGCTTGCTTGCTTGCTTGCTTGCTTGCTTGCTTGCTTGCTTGCTTGCTTGCTTGCTTGCTTGCTTGCTTGGGTTTGGTTTGAATTTTGTTATGTTTGGGGTTTGTTTAGTTTTGGGTTTTGTTAGGTTTGAGATTTGTTAGGTTTGGGCTTGGGTTTGGGTTAGGTTTGGGTTTGGGCTAGGCTTGGGTTTGGGTTAGGTTTGTGTTTTGTTAGGTATGGGTTTTGTTAGGTTTGGGTTTGGGTTAGGCTTGGGTTTGTTTTTAATTTTGTTAGGTTTGGGTTTGTTTAGGTTTGGGTTAGGTTTGTGTTTTGTTAGGTATGCGTTTTGTTAGGTTTGGGTTTATTTAGGTTTGGGTTTATTTAGGTTTGGGTTTGGTTTGAATTTTGTTAGGTTTGGGTTAGGCTTGGGTTTTGTTAGGTTTGGTTTTGAAATGAAATGAAATGAAATGAAACGAAATGAAATGAAATGAATTTTATTGCAGTAAATGTGGTCATACATAGTGATGGTAGTAAAGGTGCAAAGGTAGGTTAGGGTTTTGTTTGGTTTGGGTTTCTTAGGTTAGGGTTTTGTTAGGTTTGGGTTTTGTTAGGTTTGGTTTTTCTTAGGTTTGGGTTTTTTTAGGTTTGGTTTTTGTAGGTTTGGTTTTTGTTAAGTTTGGGTTTGGGTTAGGTTTGGGTTTTGTTAAGTTTGGGTTTGGGTTAGGTTTGGGTTTGGATTAGGTTTGGGTTTGGTTTAAATTTTTTTAGGTTTGGGTTTGGTTTGGGTTTGGATTAGGTTTGGGTTTGGATTAGGTTTGGGTTTGGTTTAAATTTTTTTAGGTTTAGGTTTGGGTTAGGTTTGGGTTAGGTTTGTGTTAGGTTTGGGTTAGGCTTGGGTTTTGTTAGGTTTGTGTTTGGGTTAGGTTTAGGTATGGTTTGGGTTTGGGTTAGGTTTGGGTTTGGTTTGAATTTTGTTATGCTTCGGTTTGATTAGGTTTGGGTTTTGTTAGGTTTGAGTTTTGTTAGGTTTGGGTTTGGGTTAGGTTTGGGTTAGGTTTGGGTTGGGTTTGGGTTAGGCTTGGGTTTGGTTTTAATTTTGTTAGGTTTGGGTTTTTTTGGGTTGGGTTTTGTTCAGTTTGGGTTTTGTTAGTTTTGGGTCTCTTAGGTTTGGGTTTTGTTAGGTTTGGGTTTCGTTAGGTTTGGGTTTTGTTAGGTTTGGTTTTTAGGTTTGGATTTTGTTAGGTTTGGGTTTTTTTAGGTTTGGTTTTTGTTAGGTTTGGTTTTTGTTAAGTTTGTGTTTGGGTTAGGTTTGGGTTTGGGTTAGGTTTGGGTTTTGTTAAGTTTGGGTTTGGGTTAGGTTTGGGTTTGTTTAGTTTTGGGTTAGGTTTGTGTTTTGTTAGGTATGTGTTTTTTTAGGTTTGGGTTTTGTTAGGTTTGGGATAGGTTTGGGTTTTAATAGGTATGTGTTTTGTTAGGTTTGGGTTTTGTTAGGTTTGGTTTTTGTTAAGTTTGGGTTTGGGTTAGGTTTGGTTTTGGTTTGGGTTTGGGTTTGGGTTATGTTTGGGTTTGGTTTGAATTTTTTTAGGTTTTAATTTTGTTAGGTTTGGGTTTGTTTAGTTTTGGTTTAGGTTTGTGTTTTGTTAGGTATGTGTTTTTTTAGGTTTGGGTTTTGTTAGGTTTGAATTATGTTAGGTTTGGATTTTGTTAGTTTTGAGTTTTCTTAGGTTTGGGTTTAGTTTTGGTATATTTGGGTTATTTTGGTTTACATGGTTTTAGGTTAGGGTATAATTACGTTTAAATTTTCTTTGTTTCGGGTGTGGGTAGGGTTTGGTTTTTGTTCTGGCCGTTATATTTTTTGCAATTTAATAGGTTTAAATAATTTTTTTTGAGTATTCATGTATTTTTCGTGTTATTAGCAAAGAAATTTCGAAATATCAGTCTACTGCAACAAAATGTTATAGAAGTCTCTCTATTTTATTGCGTTATATGGTAGCCCTCGTCTTTACGAAAATTTTAAGGCCTCTCTCGCGGGGCTAGGACGCCGGGAACGCAAAAAAATCGCCCCCCCACCCTCCCTGTTGCGATTTATTAGGAAGCCACGGTCACATATCTGCATAGAAAAAACCACTCACAATTTTGACAAATTTTTGGATTTCTTCTTTTCTTATTTATTTACTTATACCATACCCCAAGTATGGTAGTAAGTACTTGGGGTATGGTAGTAAGTACTTGGGGTATGGTAGTAAGTACTTGGGGTATGGTAGTAAGTACTTGGGGTATGGTAGTAAGTACTTGGGGTATGGTAGTAAGTACTTGGGGTTTGGTAGTAAGTACTTGGGGTATGGTAGTAAGTACTTGGGGTATGGTAGTAAGTACTTGGGGTATGGTAGTAAGTACTTGGGGTATGGTAGTAAGTACTTGGGGTATGGTGGTAAGTACTTGGGGTATGGTGGTAAGTACTTGGGGTATGGTAGTAAGTACTTGGGGTATGGTAGTAAGTACTTGGGGTATGGTAGTAAGTACTTGGGGTATGGTAGTAAGTACTTGGGGTATGGTAGTAAGTACTTGGGGTATGGTAGTAAGTACTTGGGGTATGGTAGTAAGTACTTGGGGTATGGTAGTAAGTACTTGGGGTATGGTAGTAAGTACTTGGGGTATGGTAGTAAGTACTTGGGGTATGGTAGTAAGTACTTGGGGTATGGTAGTAAGTACTTGGGGTATGGTAGTAAGTACTTGGGGTTTGGTAGTAAGTACTTGGGGTATGGTAGTAAGTACTTGGGGTATGGTAGTAAGTACTTGGGGTATGGTAGTAAGTACTTGGGGTATGGTAGTAAGTACTTGGGGTATGGTAGTAAGTACTTGGGGTATGGTAGTAAGTACTTGGGGTATGGTGGTAAGTACTTGGGGTATGGTGGTAAGTACTTGGGGTATGGTAGTAAGTACTTGGGGTATGGTAGTAAGTACTTGGGGTATGGTAGTAAGTACTTGGGGTATGGTAGTAAGTACTTGGGGTATGGTAGTAAGTACTTGGGGTTTGGTAGTAAGTACTTGGGGTATGGTAGTAAGTACTTGGGGTATGGTAGTAAGTACTTGGGGTATGGTAGTAAGTACTTGGGGTATGGTGGTAAGTACTTGGGGTATGGTGGTAAGTACTTGGGGTATGGTGGTAAGTACTTGGGGTATGGTAGTAAGTACTTGGGGTATGGTAGTAAGTACTTGGGGTATGGTAGTAAGTACTTGGGGTATGGTAGTAAGTACTTGGGGTATGGTAGTAAGTACTTGGGGTATGGTAGTAAGTACTTGGGGTATGGTAGTAAGTACTTGGGGTATGGTAGTAAGTACTTGGGGTATGGTAGTAAGTACTTGGGGTATGGTAGTAAGTACTTGGGGTATGGTAGTAAGTACTTGGGGTATGGTAGTAAGTACTTGGGGTATGGTAGTAAGTACTTGGGGTTTGGTAGTAAGTACTTGGGGTATGGTAGTAAGTACTTGGGGTATGGTAGTAAGTACTTGGGGTATGGTAGTAAGTACTTGGGGTATGGTAGTAAGTACTTGGGGTATGGTAGTAAGTACTTGGGGTATGGTAGTAAGTACTTGGGGTATGGTGGTAAGTACTTGGGGTATGGTGGTAAGTACTTGGGGTATGGTAGTAAGTACTTGGGGTATGGTAGTAAGTACTTGGGGTATGGTAGTAAGTACTTGGGGTATGGTAGTAAGTACTTGGGGTTTGGTAGTAAGTACTTGGGGTATGGTAGTAAGTACTTGGGGTATGGTAGTAAGTACTTGGGGTATGGTAGTAAGTACTTGGGGTATGGTAGTAAGTACTTGGGGTATGGTAGTAAGTACTTGGGGTATGGTAGTAAGTACTTGGGGTATGGTAGTAAGTACTTGGGGTATGGTAGTAAGTACTTGGGGTATGGTAGTAAGTACTTGGGGTATGGTAGTAAGTACTTGGGGTATGGTAGTAAGTACTTGGGGTATGGTAGTAAGTACTTGGGGTATGGTAGTAAGTACTTGGGGTATGGTAGTAAGTACTTGGGGTATGGTAGTAAGTACTTGGGGTATGGTAGTAAGTACTTGGGGTTTGGTAGTAAGTACTTGGGGTATGGTAGTAAGTACTTGGGGTATGGTAGTAAGTACTTGGGGTATGGTAGTAAGTACTTGGGGTATGGTAGTAAGTACTTGGGGTTTGGTAGTAAGTACTTGGGGTATGGTAGTAAGTACTTGGGGTATGGTAGTAAGTACTTGGGGTATGGTAGTAAGTACTTGGGGTTTGGTAGTAAGTACTTGGGGTATGGTAGTAAGTACTTGGGGTATGGTAGTAAGTACTTGGGGTATGGTAGTAAGTACTTGGGGTATGGTAGTAAGTACTTGGGGTATGGTAGTAAGTACTTGGGGTATGGTAGTAAGTACTTGGGGTATGGTAGTAAGTACTTGGGGTATGGTAGTAAGTACTTGGGGTATGGTAGTAAGTACTTGGGGTTTTTGTTGTAAGTACTTGGGGTATGGTAGTAAGTACTTGGGGTTTGGTAGTAAGTACTTGGGGTATGGTAGTAAGTACTTGGGGTATGGTAGTAAGTACTTGGGGTATGGTAGTAAGTACTTGGGGTATGGTAGTAAGTACTTGGGGTATGGTAGTAAGTACTTGGGGTTTGGTAGTAAGTACTTGGGGTATGGTAGTAAGTACTTGGGGTATGGTAGTAAGTACTTGGGGTATGGTAGTAAGTACTTGGGGTATGGTGGTAAGTACTTGGGGTATGGTGGTAAGTACTTGGGGTATGGTGGTAAGTACTTGGGGTATGGTAGTAAGTACTTGGGGTATGGTAGTAAGTACTTGGGGTATGGTAGTAAGTACTTGGGGTATGGTAGTAAGTACTTGGGGTATGGTAGTAAGTACTTGGGGTATGGTAGTAAGTACTTGGGGTATGGTAGTAAGTACTTGGGGTATGGTAGTAAGTACTTGGGGTATGGTAGTAAGTACTTGGGGTATGGTAGTAAGTACTTGGGGTATGGTAGTAAGTACTTGGGGTATGGTAGTAAGTACTTGGGGTATGGTAGTAAGTACTTGGGGTTTGGTAGTAAGTACTTGGGGTATGGTAGTAAGTACTTGGGGTATGGTAGTAAGTACTTGGGGTATGGTAGTAAGTACTTGGGGTATGGTAGTAAGTACTTGGGGTATGGTAGTAAGTACTTGGGGTATGGTAGTAAGTACTTGGGGTATGGTGGTAAGTACTTGGGGTATGGTGGTAAGTACTTGGGGTATGGTAGTAAGTACTTGGGGTATGGTAGTAAGTACTTGGGGTATGGTAGTAAGTACTTGGGGTATGGTAGTAAGTACTTGGGGTATGGTAGTAAGTACTTGGGGTATGGTAGTAAGTACTTGGGGTATGGTAGTAAGTACTTGGGGTATGGTAGTAAGTACTTGGGGTATGGTAGTAAGTACTTGGGGTTTGGTAGTAAGTACTTGGGGTATGGTAGTAAGTACTTGGGGTATGGTAGTAAGTACTTGGGGTATGGTAGTAAGTACTTGGGGTATGGTAGTAAGTACTTGGGGTATGGTAGTAAGTACTTGGGGTATGGTAGTAAGTACTTGGGGTATGGTGGTAAGTACTTGGGGTATGGTGGTAAGTACTTGGGGTATGGTAGTAAGTACTTGGGGTATGGTAGTAAGTACTTGGGGTATGGTAGTAAGTACTTGGGGTATGGTAGTAAGTACTTGGGGTTTGGTAGTAAGTACTTGGGGTATGGTAGTAAGTACTTGGGGTATGGTAGTAAGTACTTGGGGTATGGTAGTAAGTACTTGGGGTATGGTAGTAAGTACTTGGGGTATGGTAGTAAGTACTTGGGGTATGGTAGTAAGTACTTGGGGTATGGTAGTAAGTACTTGGGGTATGGTAGTAAGTACTTGGGGTATGGTAGTAAGTACTTGGGGTATGGTAGTAAGTACTTGGGGTATGGTAGTAAGTACTTGGGGTATGGTAGTAAGTACTTGGGGTATGGTAGTAAGTACTTGGGGTATGGTAGTAAGTACTTGGGGTTTTTGTTGTAAGTACTTGGGGTATGGTAGTAAGTACTTGGGGTTTGGTAGTAAGTACTTGGGGTATGGTAGTAAGTACTTGGGGTATGGTAGTAAGTACTTGGGGTATGGTAGTAAGTACTTGGGGTATGGTAGTAAGTACTTGGGGTATGGTAGTAAGTACTTGGGGTTTGGTAGTAAGTACTTGGGGTATGGTAGTAAGTACTTGGGGTATGGTAGTAAGTACTTGGGGTATGGTAGTAAGTACTTGGGGTATGGTAGTAAGTACTTGGGGTATGGTAGTAAGTACTTGGGGTTTGGTAGTAAGTACTTGGGGTATGGTAGTAAGTACTTGGGGTATGGTAGTAAGTACTTGGGGTATGGTAGTAAGTACTTGGGGTATGGTAGTAAGTACTTGGGGTATGGTAGTAAGTACTTGGGGTTTGGTAGTAAGTACTTGGGGTATGGTAGTAAGTACTTGGGGTATGGTAGTAAGTACTTGGGGTATGGTAGTAAGTACTTGGGGTATGGTAGTAAGTACTTGGGGTATGGTAGTAAGTACTTGGGGTTTGGTAGTAAGTACTTGGGGTATGGTAGTAAGTACTTGGGGTTTGGTAGTAAGTACTTGGGGTATGGTAGTAAGTACTTGGGGTATGGTAGTAAGTACTTGGGGTATGGTAGTAAGTACTTGGGGTTTGGTAGTAAGTACTTGGGGTTTGGTAGTAAGTACTTGGGGTATGGTAGTAAGTACTTGGGGTATGGTAGTAAGTACTTGGGGTATGGTAGTAAGTACTTGGGGTATGGTAGTAAGTACTTGGGGTATGGTAGTAAGTACTTGGGGTATGGTAGTAAGTACTTGGGGTTTGGTAGTAAGTACTTGGGGTATGGTAGTAAGTACTTGGGGTATGGTAGTAAGTACTTGGGGTATGGTAGTAAGTACTTGGGGTATGGTAGTAAGTACTTGGGGTATGGTAGTAAGTACTTGGGGTATGGTAGTAAGTACTTGGGGTATGGTAGTAAGTACTTGGGGTATGGTAGTAAGTACTTGGGGTATGGTAGTAAGTACTTGGGGTATGGTAGTAAGTACTTGGGGTATGGTAGTAAGTACTTGGGGTTTGGTAGTAAGTACTTGGGGTTTGGTAGTAAGTACTTGGGGTATGGTAGTAAGTACTTGGGGTATGGTAGTAAGTACTTGGGGTATGGTAGTAAGTACTTGGGGTATGGTAGTAAGTACTTGGGGTATGGTAGTAAGTACTTGGGGTATGGTAGTAAGTACTTGGGGTATGGTAGTAAGTACTTGGGGTATGGTAGTAAGTACTTGGGGTATGGTAGTAAGTACTTGGGGTATGGTAGTAAGTACTTGGGGTATGGTAGTAAGTACTTGGGGTATGGTAGTAAGTACTTGGGGTATGGTAGTAAGTACTTGGGGTATGGTAGTAAGTACTTGGGGTATGGTAGTAAGTACTTGGGGTATGGTAGTAAGTACTTGGGGTATGGTAGTAAGTACTTGGGGTATGGTAGTAAGTACTTGGGGTATGGTAGTAAGTACTTGGGGTATGGTAGTAAGTACTTGGGGTATGGTAGTAAGTACTTGGGGTATGGTAGTAAGTACTTGGGGTATGGTAGTAAGTACTTGGGGTATGGTAGTAAGTACTTGGGGTATGGTAGTAAGTACTTGGGGTTTGGTAGTAAGTACTTGGGGTATGGTAGTAAGTACTTGGGGTTTGGTAGTAAGTACTTGGGGTATGGTAGTAAGTACTTGGGGTATGGTAGTAAGTACTTGGGGTATGGTAGTAAGTACTTGGGGTATGGTAGTAAGTACTTGGGGTATGGTAGTAAGTACTTGGGGTATGGTAGTAAGTACTTGGGGTATGGTAGTAAGTACTTGGGGTATGGTAGTAAGTACTTGGGGTATGGTAGTAAGTACTTGGGGTATGGTAGTAAGTACTTGGGGTATGGTAGTAAGTACTTGGGGTATGGTAGTAAGTACTTGGGGTATGGTAGTAAGTACTTGGGGTATGGTAGTAAGTACTTGGGGTATGGTAGTAAGTACTTGGGGTATGGTAGTAAGTACTTGGGGTATGGTAGTAAGTACTTGGGGTATGGTAGTAAGTACTTGGGGTTTGGTAGTAAGTACTTGGGGTTTGGTAGTAAGTACTTGGGGTATGGTAGTAAGTACTTTGGGTATGGTAGTAAGTACTTGGGGTATGGTAGTAAGTACTTGGGGTTTGGTAGTAAGTACTTGGGGTTTGGTAGTAAGTACTTGGGGTATGGTAGTAAGTACTTGGGGTATGGTAGTAAGTACTTGGGGTATGGTAGTAAGTACTTGGGGTATGGTAGTAAGTACTTGGGGTATGGTAGTAAGTACTTGGGGTATGGTAGTAAGTACTTGGGGTTTGGTAGTAAGTACTTGGGGTTTGGTAGTAAGTACTTGGGGTATGGTAGTAAGTACTTGGGGTATGGTAGTAAGTACTTGGGGTATGGTAGTAAGTACTTGGGGTATGGTAGTAAGTACTTGGGGTATGGTAGTAAGTACTTGGGGTATGGTAGTAAGTACTTGGGGTATGGTAGTAAGTACTTGGGGTTTGGTAGTAAGTACTTGGGGTATGGTAGTAAGTACTTGGGGTATGGTAGTAAGTACTTGGGGTATGGTAGTAAGTACTTGGGGTATTGGGGGGCAGTCCGCTATGAGCACTTGCATCGGAAACACGCGTATATCGGTGGTGCACACTATACCCCGTGGTTAACAACCTTTTTTGTTTGAAAATATAAATAAAAAGAAACTATGCAGTGCGCTTCTTGTAAGGTAGCCTTTAATGATGGTGTGCAGTGTAGTGCGTGTAAGAGGCATCTCGATTTTGGCTGTGCTCAAATTACGGAGGCAGGTTACCGCAAACTAGGATCGGATAGAAGATCCCAGTGGAAATGTCCCCAGTGCAAAATTACGTCCCCGGCACCATCACCATCGCTGGGACCGCCACTGACACCTACGCCGACCACTAGCACCGCTTCTTCCTCCTTAGATACAATACTGATGGAAATCCGAGGTCTTAAGGAGCAACTCGCTGGACTCCCTTTACTAATTGATGAGATAAAAAATATTAAACGCGAGTTAGCTGAGCTGAAGGATTCCTGCGAATTCAACGGGGCTAAGCACGACGAGCATAATGTGAGGCTGACTGCCATCGAAAAGCAAATCCCAGAGCTACAGAAAACGCAAGTGGATCTGAACTCTACTCTGGTTGAAGTTGTTTCCCTTAGAAAAGATCTTCGGGCCAGGGATCAATGGTTGCGTCTCAATAATGTGGAGGTGAAAGGCGTGCCTGTCAAGGACAACGAAAACCTCTTTTCTATTGCAGAGGCTTTGAGTGCTGCGGTTGGATATGCCTTCCCGAAATCTCAAATTAATTACATTGCCAGGATACCGACCTACAACTCCAAAGACAAATCTATTATTATAACTTTTATAAATAGATACATTAAGGAGGAGTTTTTGGCAGCGGCGCGTGCGAAGAAAACATTGACAGCAGGCGATATCGGGTTCCAGGGTAATAAGCAGCGAGTGTACATCAACGATCACTTGACGCCAGATTCAAAAGTGTTACTCACAAGGGCAAAGTCGCTTGCTAAGGAAAAAAACTATTTATATGTATGGGTCAAGTTCTGTAAAATACATATCAGAAGAAATGAAACTTCCCACGTATTCACTATCACGAAAGAAAGTGATTTAAACAAAATTATTTAGTCTATTTCAACAATATATACTACATTTCACTACCATATGTGTCGTTGCTGTTTTGCCCAGCGACTCGCATTTGCTTGTATATAATATTATCGATCGTATTACTATCCAGTAAACTGTTTAGAACCTCTGACTTATTCTTTACGCTAATGATTCGATATTGTTCGCTGCCGCTTACTTTACCTACCAGTCTGCCTATTCATAACCAGTCTTTACGCATCATATACATATTATTGCTTTGGTTATATGTGATTTTTACTGCCACACGCATTTTACTGCATTGCTTGCTTATTCTATTGTGCGCAATCCTGGCTTCTGTTAAATTTTACCTACAATTAGCAAAATTAATATCGGTAACTTGTTTTAGTTGTTGTTTGCCCAGTTTATATACTAAAAGTTTAGTTTGTTTTTACTATGATGCTAACAATTATAATTACAATGGCTAATACTTCTAAAAATGATTATATTTCTGTATATTATCAGAATGCAAGGGGCTTGCGTACTAAAACGTCTACTTTTTATCGCAATATTTGTGTTAATAGCTATGATATAGTTTGTATAACGGAGACTTGGTTATTGGATGGAATAAAAGACACTGAGTTGTTTGATAGCCGGTATGTGGTATTGAGACGCGATCGTAATTATGCTGCGACCGGACAAGTGTATGGAGGTGGCGTACTTATTGCGACACGTAGGGAACTGTCTATTACACCACAATTATCGTTTCATTCTAGTGCAGAGGATTTGTGGCTAACATTATTTATAAAAAATCGCTGTACAAATTCAGTTATTAAACTACACATGTGTACTGTCTATCTGTGCAATGAAAAAAGAGGTTTTACTTTTTCGCAACAACTTTCAAATTTTTTCAGTAGCGTAAATAATATAATGATACAGAACCCATATGATAGATACCTCATTGTTGGTGACTTTAATCTCAGTAGCATATGCTGGGCTGGAAAAAGTACGAATGACAATTCCTTGGAGCCATATAATTATGAGAAGGTGGACGAAATTTTTCTAGTCGATGAAATAAATACGCTAGGTCTTTGCCAGTATAACGGAATAAAAAATAAGTCAGGAAAAATCCTTGATCTCGTGCTGTCTACTAATAGTGTCTTGGTGTCCGACTGCAGCAATGACGCGCTAGTACCTGTAGACGTTCTGCATGGGGCCCTTGTCATTGAGGTCTGTTTTGCCGATTGTGGTATCTTGAAGGCTGCTCCTTACAATAAGTTTATGTTTGCTAAAGGTGACTACGTGTCAATAAATGCAGCAATTAGCGAGATCGACTGGACTTATAAATTATCCAATGGATCACTTAATACTGCCACAGATTACTTTTACTCGACGTTGTCCTCCTTAATAGACAATTATATTCCATCGAAACTAGTCAAAAATGACTCCTTTCCCAAATGGTATTCTTCTGCGTTAAGGAAAGCTATCAAAGAAAAATTTAAATATTTTAGTAAATATAAAAAATATAAGAATAAATCCGATGAGTTGTCATATAAGTTGTTGCGTGAAAGAGTGAAATGCATGGAAAAAATTTGTTATGACACTTATATACAATCTATTGAGGGATCTATTGAAAGGGACCCCAAGTTTTTCTGGTCTCACGTCAAGTCTAAGTCCAAGTCTGACAGTATTCCCAGCAGCCTTAATTATAATAATGCTGCGCTTAATACTGGTACTTCGATTTGTGACGCGTTTTCAAATTATTTTGGTTCGTCCTTTTTAAATAGTATATTGCCTTCTAATATTAATTATTTTCAAATGACACAGGACTCTGTCACTCATTCTTCCTCGGGTATATCTGATGTGACGTTTGATGTCGAAACCATAGTAGGTTTGCTACGTAAGTTAGACCCTCATAAGTCTGCAGGGCCTGACCTTATACCAGCAATTTTCCTTATTAATTGTGCTGATACGATAGCTGTCCCCATTTGTCTTTTGTTTAGGAGGACATTAGCGGAAAGTATTATTCCCGATATATGGAAACGTGCCTACATAACACCTGTGCATAAAAAAGGGCCGAAAACTGAGATTGTGAACTATAGACCCATATCCAAGCTGTGTCTCATTTCTAAGTTATTGGAGAAAGTTGTATACAATCAGGTCTATCCAGCATTGAAACAGTCGCTTAGTCTTTCTCAACATGGTTTCCTAAAGGGGCGCTCTACGGTGACCAATCTCGTTTTATTGAATTCCTTCCTAGCTGATGCCATGGATCATGGGCAGCAGGTCGATGTCGTCTATACTGACTACAGTAAAGCGTTTGATCGAATACAGCATGATTTGTTGCTTCTAAAGCTTCAACAAGTAGGGATCAGTGGAAATTTGTTAAGATGGTTTTCTTCTTATATTAAAAATCGATCTCAAGCAGTGGTAATAAGTAACTACATCTCTGGATGGATACCCATACCTAGCGGGGTCCCGCAAGGTTCCCTTCTGGGTCCACTGTTATTTATTATTTTTGTAAACGACATTGAGACGTGTCTCCTTACCTCGCACCTTCTGTGCTTTGCCGATGATATGAAGATCTTTGCCAAAATTTCTTCCAAAGAGGACGCTGCTGCCTTGCAAGCTGACCTACTTCGACTTGATAAGTATTGCGCTGTTAATCATTTGGACCTTAACCCCTCAAAGTGTATTGTTGTGACTTTTACGCGGAAACGTAATGCATTGGCATTAGATTACACTTTGAAAGGCGTCAGCTTGCAAAGGGAATTCACTGTTCGGGACCTAGGAGTTTTCCATGATTCTAAGCTATTGTTTGACAAGCACATCAATACTATCATCGGCAAAGCATCTAAGGCCTTGGGGTTTGTTATGCGTAATTCCAGGGATTTTACTCAAGCCAAGACATTTAAAATTTTATATTGTTCTTTTGTTCGTAGTAATTTGGAGTATGCTTCGCAAATCTGGAGTCCACGATACGGAACTTATGTCTCACGTCTCGAAAATATCCAGAAAAAGTTTATTAAATATTTGTGTTATCGTCTTAGGGATCGTTACAAATCTAGTTTGTATGTAGACCTGTGTAGACGACATCACCTTCTGCCATTAGAGAGGCGTCGAGAGGTCGCGGATTTAGTATTTCTTTTAAAAATTGCTTCCGGTTCCGTAGACTGCCCAGAATTATTATCCCAGGTCTATTTGAGAGTGCCGACGAAGTCTCTTAGGTACAATTCTATTTTATACCTCCCATCTGCGTCTACTAACTACAGGCAGAATACCTATATGTGGCGTGCGAGTAGGAATTTCAACAGACTGGCAGGTGATCTAGACATTGACCTTTTTAATACTAGTTGCACTGCGGCAAGGCGTCTCTTAAGTCAGAGTTTCTTCGTTGAATAAATCAATAACCTTTTGCATTGTGTTCTACCATATTAATTACATTATTATTATTATTTCTTGTTTACCTATTTTGTAAGTGCTCTTTATAGCATTTTTCTTTTTAGTCAAGTTGTGTCTATTGGTGAGGACCTGTAAATGGCTGTTTGTTTTTTAATATGAACTACATATTATTTTGTAATATTAGCTGTTGGTCTTCCAATAAATACTACAACGAGGTACCGATTCATATATTTTTCAAATACTTACTGATTGTTTTGTGATTTTTTGTTTGACATTGTTTTGTAATTGCTTCGATGTAGGTATTTAACAATATTGTGTGTACATAGTAATTTGATATTGTAGTAGGTTTGTTGTAGCATTTGTTATAAAATTAATTAACTAATTGAAAATACGTACTTATTTTTTTCTGCGAAGTAAATTATTTATTGCTTTTTAGTTTTGCGTTTGAAGTCGGTTCTTTTTGTTAAAAATTTTATTTTATTTCTTCCTTCTTTTTGACACCTTCTTTTTTTCATTTTTACCCCGGGGAAGGTTTGATCGGCACGTCGTGTTATGTTTTTTTTTCTAGTTATCATCAGACATAATGCTACCATATATAGCCATCATACTCTTATTTAGTATATAGAACTATTATTATCGGATAATGTCGCAGCGGGGGTATACTTGGGTCGTCTTGTATCTCTCACTACCGCAATTTCGCGTTACAGTTTTCCATTTTGTTTTATTATTATTTAACTAAAGGTTTTTGATTGCGAGTTCCATGTGTATTGGGTTGGGGATAATGGCGCATGGTGGGGTATTATGAATATTGATAATGTGTGTCTGCTCGATGTAAACGTTAAGTGGGGCCCGTTGTAAGTACCTGATCACATTGTTCTAGGTATCGCTACAGCCTGCAGGTACGGCGCGTGCGCCGTTCAATGAATGGCTACATTACCGCAACACGGCACAACACATCGCGTCCATTAGTCGCTCGATCGAGAGGGTAATGCTCTGCTCACCTTTGAAGCCACATGCCTCGAGACTCGTTGTGGCGATGGATTTCCCATTAGCGCCGCCTCTCCACATTAATGTACAAGTCGCCGAATAAAAGCCATTTCATTGTATGTGTTGAGAGCTTAATGCTTCAGAACAGTTTAATGCGACCGTTACCATCAAGAGCAATAATAGACGTTGAAATGAACTTCAAAACATGGAGTATTTTCTTCATTTCATATACGACTATAATACAGCCAGGGATCCTTGTCCAGGAGGAATAAAATTATGCCATGTCTGAGTATATCGTATGGGGCACTTGTATGGAGGAGCTAAATTTGCATGTCTAGAAACATACCTTTACAAATTGTTCAAATGTAACGCCTGACGTAAAAATTACTCTAACATGAAGGTGGGAAACATTGCTCGAATGTTTCTTGTAGGTGTTCCGAATATCGTACAGTAAGTACAGTCTTACAGTTATAGTGATAACGATGTAGTTCGTTGGAAAGCGGCGTCGTCGCGGGCGGTACAAAGAGGTCGCTAATGGGCGCAAACAGCGCTCCGAGGCGGGGAATGAGGGGGCGGGGGTGTAGGGGGAGCAGTGGGGGGAGGTCTAATTTGTCGGCTTCCTTCCTTCCGGCGCGCGCGCCTGATTTAATCGCGACTTTATCGCGGTACTCACGCAATTGTTAAGATTCACTCCGAAAGAGGATTCTTTTATCAAAGCGTTTTGAGATAAAAGCACCCACGTAATTGGCCCGTTTATATCACGTTAACTGTGCAATTTGAGTAATTTAGAAAATGTTGTCAGCACTTTTATATTTCAATACACAGCTAGACGATTTTAAGTGAGTGCCGTGGCCGGGGCGCGCAGGACCTTGTATGGGAGGTATTCATTGCCTCCTGCATGCAGGTGATGGCAGTTCGTCAACGCGAACTCGAAGCCAACATTAAGCTCAGTGATGCCTGGTAGGGCCCAACCCGAGGCCCCAACAACCTTCTGACCGCTAAACCACACCATCCCTACGTCGTTTGAAGTCTCGCTTGGTAATTAGTGAGCTCATGTCGGATGCTGATGGTATTTATCTCGTGCCGGGAGCCGGGGGGCTGACGGGGGGAGGGGGGGGGGGGGGGGTGGCGTCCGTCGCGCGGTAATTGGCGAGTAATATCATAATTTGTTTCCTGCGCGGCATTGTGCGCTTGTTCATTGTACTCGGTACCCGCGTCGAGCTGCGAGAGACGCGCGCTCGCTGCGATGGATTCTCACCCAATTAAACTAATGTAATAATTGTCATAATTTTCTTCATGCGTATGGCTCGTCATAATACCGTTTCAGTACATTTGCATGTCATCAGTGTAAGGGTAGTTATTTCATGTGCGGGGTTTGGAAATATATGATTCAGTTGGACAATCGGATTTTCGGAGGTTCTCAGTAACCTATCTGCAGTATCTCTAAATCTACCCTTATTGCGATCTACTTGAGTACTTGAGAGGTCCTACATTAAAGTAGATTTAGGGATTTCCTAATCAGGGGGGGGGGGACTACTTAGGGTAGACTCCTCATTCGTGACGGATACAACACACTTCGTCACCAGTCAGAGTATCTGGTTGTGTTGTTTGTGTGACGCTTCGTCGGGCATGTGAGCTCGTCACGACACACGCGGTATGTATCCCCGCCGCCTGCGCACCCCGCGGGGCGCGGGGCGCGGTACACGTTAAATGATCCGGAACGCGTTCAAAGCGGCACTCGGCACTCACGACAAATTTATTTCCGACGATTAGCGACTGTCTTTGAAGCGACGTCTGGGGGGGGGGGGGGGGTTAGTTACGGGGGGGCGCGGGCGGGGAGGTGTAATGGGACGCTATTATTTTATTTTCCGGTGAACATTGCCTTAATCCGCGGCATTACTGGAATGGCGGTGTAGTGTACACACTCGCCTCTGTATTAGCTGCAGCTCTTTGTTATTTTGCTGATTGTCCATCTCTGGACGTTTTACTGACAAGACGTAGGTATGTTCATGAGTGGATGACCAGTTGCTCTGCCGGACTGGGACTACTTGCAGCAATAGTACCCGCTGCCGGCTGCAGTAACATCGTGCCGTGTCGTATAAATCGAGTATAATTCCGAGCCTAGGAAGTGCCCTGGCATTGTTATTATTACAATGCCACAGGTGTATGTATAGTATACAATAGGTATATATATATATATACCACTCCTCGCCAGCTATGTCTAAGTCCCTTGTAATAGGGGCGAGCCTATTTTCATTAACCGAGCACAAATTGTGGAAACCACGTGATATCAATTTTCTACGATCCAAACATGAATTCAAACTCATAAAGTCAAATTCAGTGGTTTAGAGCCCGAGCCGCGATTCGAACCCGTGACACTACGATGTATACGAGTACGACCGAACGAACGCATCTATCAGGAATGTGGGCTTCCCCGCGATGATTTTCTTCATTTATGATCCAAACATGACGTCATTGGTTCGTTCGGTGCGAGCTCACAGTGAGAGTCAAGCGTCCTTCCAACTGCAGTACGGTCACGAGGATTAATATCTATACACTCTGGTACCATGTCACATTAACTTTTTTGACAAATTGAACTGTAAGTCTCACTAAATGTCAAATATGTTAGTGCGACAGAGTCCTAAAGTGGGTACATTATATTGCTCATGACTGTACACAGCGGCCATACTTGTACATATGTAAGTAGTTGATATAAATTAGTACATAAAATGGTTCCTTTACTTGATACCAGCTAGTATTTGTTCCCACGGCGCTGGAAGCGATAAGCTGCAAGCTTATCTCTCTGAGCTCTCGACGGCCCTTCCAGGAATGACACTAATCCAGTTACCAGTCTCGGTTCAGCCTGGTCATCGCTGTATTGTATTGTATTGTAATTACTGGAGATAAGTAGCAGCCACTACCTGGAGATTGCGCGAGGATGTCCTCGTTCATTATGATAAAAAAAAACAAAATAGGATACGTTTTTTTTGGCCCGACTTATTTATGATCGGTTGTATTTTATTCTTAAATTTCATAGAGGACTTTTTCTTTAACAATCTCAATTCGTCCCATTATTGAACCTTCAATCCATAAATAGTTGAAGATATCGGGCTGAACAGTTTTACAGCATATCCTCTTACTTAACGATCTCTCGTCAAAATGCTCATCAACAGTCGCGGCAGTGTTCCCTTGGAAAACATGGGAAAATTAAGGTAAACAGTTATACTCGACTCCTTCGGTTACACCTTGTTCACCGAGCATGTTAACATATTCATTTCCCGACCACCCTACGTGAGCAGGGATCCACTGCACCCCCACAGTCTTGTTCATATTTTGTAATCTTTGAATCCACTTTAAAACAGTATATAGGTATATAGGCTATTGATGTACTTCCATAATTCGAGGTACATCGAGCCAACTGTTGTAAAGCGCTTTTAGAATCGGTAAATATAACAACCATTTGAATTCAAAGATTCGATATAGGTTAAAGCCTCGCAAATACCAATCAGTTCTGTTACATTATTTAAATTTTGACGTACTTATATTTTAAACTAACATGAAACTTTGAGTGAGGGTCATAAAAAGCTGCTCCAATATGTTGTGAATCTTTTGTACCGTCCGTAAAGATCCGTCCGTAATCATCCGTAAAGATTTTGTAACAATCGGCGTAAATTTGTAACTTATACTGATTACTTACATATATATTTTATATTATTTACCCTGTACGAACGCTTTCCATTTAAATCTGTATATCCTTTCATTGATTAGGAATATAACCAGAGTGAAAAACCTCATTAAAAATGTTAACAAAATATATTTTTCCAATTGAAGGTATAGTGTGTTTCATATATTTATTTCTTATCGTACAGAAATACTATAACTACCCGGGCACGAGTCTTAAGCTCGTATATGACTCTCCTATTCCGATAATGAAAATGACGATTCTAATTTGATGTTCTTTGAAATAAATATGAGACGATCTGCGTAATAACTCATTCGCCATTTTCCTACAAATAAATCGGTTGCTAGTTTTATTTCGTTTAATCCACTTCATTTTTTGCCATACTTCACCTGAAGAGGCTGACTGGTCGAAAGATGAACATAATAATTGCCAATTAGTACTCGCAGCTCTTCTCATAAAAGCGATGCGATTTTTTTCCTGTGGAATATCAGAACTACGCGGAGTGGGATTACGTCGGGAATCACCTAATGCGAGACGTCGCCCTGCACCCGCGTTAGCCGGCAAGGTTGGGAACAATGCGGTTGGAGGGTTCTCATTTATAATATTGTATCGACTGCTATATTGATGTGACCCACAAAACGTCATACGAGCTGAGAATTTGTAGATTCTCTGGAATCGCTAACTCTTTGCACGACACTCACTTCTCCAAACCGACTTCGTTGTCTACTTCAACTCGAATTTCATACCGACTCATGTATTTATATAAGCGATGCGGATTTTTTAGATTTAATTCACCTAATTTTACGAAGATTATGAGATAAGCTTATTTCGCGCCGGGTCTGGGGCAGAAATGACCAGTCTCCTTTACATTTATTTCAACAGTTCGTTCACTAGAGAGCGTATTTTGCAGCATATTTTAGATTTACTTAAAGACGCACGAACAGAGCCATCATCAAGTTTTCATACTTCATACGCGATTCGTGGCAGATCAGACAGCGACAGATATTGTACTTTTTGATCAGAAGTTTTTTTTTGTATAATACCAATTATTAAAGTGAAAGCTGAATACTCATGTCATAGGTTTCCTTACAAAACAAATGTATTTTAATTTCATTTACCTCATTTCGATTCATTTTCCGAATATCTTTTTTGTATCAATACATATACAAATTAAAAAAAAAAAAACGAAACAAAAGATATTTAAAATAGAAGTAATTCTTTAGAAAGGTAAAATCTAAAATGGTTTGCATATTTTACACGTATTTTTTCTGACGTTCATATTCGCAAGAATTTTGCGAATGCGAATACTCGTTATATCCCTAGTAGGTACAACCTTCGGCCGGCCGTGAGTGAGCAGACGACGGGCAATTAGATAACCAAATAAGCGCGCACCTCTTAGGTATTCGCTCGAGTGCCGACGCGGAACTTGGTTTATGATTGTCTTCTTCCTGAGTATTAATTTATTGATTCACCTACAATAGGTTTTTTTTTAAATCCCATGATCATGCCCTTACCTTAGATTATAATACATTTAATTAGTTTAAGTAAAATATAAAGTAAATAAATAAATTAAGTAATTATAAAGTATTTGTTATGTTATGTTATATACTTAGTTCATCCTGCGATGGATGTATATCGTCTTGAGCTTAGGTTATATCATGTTAAAACTTATTTGTGTAGCTTCCGCGGTATAGATAGTGTGCAAGGCATCCGCGCCCTTCAGCCAGGAATCCTCCCGCGTGATGTGAATTTACTCATCAATCATAGCACAAGTAATAGATAGCTACAATGTTAAATGTTCTAGAGACATATCTATTCCCGTTGGCCGCCACTGCTTCTCCACCACTTGTGGATATCTGGAAAAAAAGTTTTACCATCCACCTTTCGGGCAAGCGTGTGCGACGCATGGTAATTAGGTAGGTTTAGGGATCTTTATATCTCCACCAACCCGCAGTGGAGCAGCGTGGTGGAATATTCTCCATACCCCCTCCGGTTGATTGAGGGGAGGCCTGTGTCCAGCAGTGGGACGTATATAGGCTGTTTATGTAGGGACCTTTATGATCCATCCTAGATAATAAAATTAACATGCAACAAATAATTAAATGCGAACACACCGGTTTGGGTGTAAAAAAATACCACAGAATACGCAGTAACACCACGACGCTCATCCGCGATAACCCGCCCGCAGCCAACAATATTTAATTGAATAGGCACGAGTCTCGATGATAAGGAGGATTTGTCCCTGGATTACCGCACTTCACGGTACGAGGTAAGAGGATGACTCGAAGGTTGCCTGGCGGCGACGCCCGTCATAATCCCCAGACAATAAGTACGATCTAAGTAGATACTTGATTAGAAGATAATGAGGCTACTTTGATTAAGCTAAGACTGGTCAGTGCTCAATATCTGACATAACAAATGTAACAGCCTATAATATACCTAGGACCTAGATAGGGAGACAAAATACGAGTAGTTGTAACGTATATTATAAGTCGAGGTATAGGTGTTATTGTCACTAACGTAATATCACTAATTTATCTTTATCACAAATTAATTGAAAAAATACCTTACTCCTCACAACCAATTCATGTAAGTTAAGTTGCCAAAATTGTAACAAGTTTGTGAACTGTGTGTTGGTTACAAATAAAGTTGGTTCACGGGCAGAGCCGCGCGCCACAGGTTAGCGCGCGACCAATCACAGTGGAGGGCGGGGCGTGAGAGTGCGACGGAGCGATAGAGGACTGCTAGAGAGCGAGCGAGACGTCATACAGCTGTAGGCTGTCGCTCGCAGGTGAGGTGCACCAGTCATTACGAAACGCGCGACGCGGGCAGACGCGGGGCCAATATAACAAAAATACGTACGATTACAATTACTTATTAGTTATATTCAATTAATTTTTCAATCAATTACTATAATTATTTTACAGACCGTATCGTAATTGCAAAATAATTGAAGAAAACATAAATTTAAAATTAAATTATTTTTAAATTAATTTCCATTATCACTGGTAATCAACGAGAAACCGCGTCAAATCAATAAATAAATAATGTAAAGTGTCTCAGTGGGCTGTACACTCGCCGGCTGCCGTACATATAGGGTACATATTTATGTGACCGACCGACACGTTAACAAGTGACATTCTGAAGTGCGTTTCTAAACTAAAAAATATTCAAGCTTTGCTTTCCAAACTAATCTCACAGTTATCAGTCGTTGAGTGAGGGGCGGTGGTAGTACTAGTCTAGCCGGTGGTGACTGGTGGTGACCGGTGGTGACCGACGGTGACGGTGGTCGGCTGGTGACGTCACCCTGCTGCATGTGATGTCCGCGCGGCGCGGCGCCATGTACACCATCGACCACATCCTGGGCCGAGCAGAGCCCGCGCACCGTGAGTTACACACATTTTTATCCCAATCAGTCTAGCGGTTTTATCGTGAGAAAAAAGATCATTACAAAAAAAAAAACCCACACTTGTGAATCCTCACGGGGTGGTGTGAGGAGGGAACGGGGAGACAAGTAAACGACTCGAGTAATGACGAAAGAATGCGCATTTATTTCAATAAATTAATATATTAGATTATAGTAGCTTCGTAAGCAATAAGTACCTAATATAGAAAAAAGTTTTTAGACCTTACAGTAGGCAGACCCACAATTAAATAAAAAACAACTTGAGCCGCCTAAACTTGTATAAACTTCTTATTTATATTTAGGGTTCCGAACCACAAAAGAAATAACGGAACCCTTATAGGATCACTTTTTTTGTTTGCGAAGTGAAAATTTACCAATTATTTTTCTGCAAAACGTATTGCATTAATGAACGTATGAACCGTATATTTGGATCTATAAACGATGTAAGCAAAATCAACTCAAACTAAAGTCAACCGAGAAGACGCTTCTTTTTATAAATTTATTGTAAGTAGGTAACGAAATCATCATCCAGTGATTCCAAGCAGGAACGAAGGCGAGCTTGAACAACAAGTATCATATTTCCAGCACAACGCTACAGATTAAATAATAAAAAAAAAACTATCGTAAAGGTAAACAATACAAATAACAGTCTACCAAAATAGAAATTTCAATAATTATTATTTACATATTCTTAAGTTATGTAATAAAATAGAAGACAAGTTTATTTTTTACAAAAAAGTTGCGATTATGTTCCGATCCTTGTGATTTTGAACGCTCGAGTGGTAAATACCATCCGAGGATAACCTACACATATCCCCATAGGTGGGTACATCACTAGAAAATCGTATTATACAATAAACATTGTTCTAAACTAACCGTAGCACTACGTCGCTACGTCTCGCTACGCGGCCGCTACGCCACGCCTACAAAAGACTTGAACGCACTACGCCCGGCGATAGATCATTTTAGAACATGAAAAACCGGCCAAGTGCGTGTCGGACTCAAGCAACGTATATTTGTGTTACATATTATAGATTTTTTTTATTCAGTTTGAATTATTGCGAGTCCGACTATAACCGTTTTATTATTTTCAATTTTATTTTAGACTATTCACTATAATGGCTTATGTATGTATGTGTTACCGTTTTTATTGATGTTCTGAGTCTTATTATATACGCCAGTGAAGGTAAGCAGCAGGCGGGTAAAGCATTTTATCTAAAAAAGTAATATTGAGAGTCAACTAACTATGTCATATCAAACAAATTAATGTCAAATAGCAATTATTTTCTTAGATCAAATTTTCAGCAAGGGCGCTTATATTCAATATTATTATTTAAAAATAAAGCAACATTAAAAAAATAAAATTACATTTTAGTGAATAATATAAATTAAAAACACAATAAATTAATAATAAATAATAAAAATACAATTAATGCCCACTAATGGTTAAATTTATTAGTAAAATACTTTCTTTATTAGTTAATGAACTGATTATTATTTAATTATGATTTTAATATGATATAATTAATAGAGTAATGCGTAATTGACTGTTGTGGGAGGACGTGTTATTAAGTGCCTCTTTGTTAAATTAACCACGCGGTAGCGGGTTGTGACTGTCATTCCGTGTTGCCCAGGAGTGTCTCACACACAACACGCACAGCAAGTGGCAAGTGACGGGACATCCTTTAGACAAGTAGCGGACAGGATGTCACTTCGCGGTGCCTGGCTATCTTCGAATTGTTATTTTGACGACTCATGGCCCTGCCCACCCCGAAGGTGACGCGGACGTGATTGTATTTAGGAATAAACCAGAACTAAAATATTAGCTTAGAATTTCACAACGTTTTAAATACGATATTGTTGATTGTGAACGATGACGATGCTTTATGTACTTGTAACTTGTAGGCACTTTTAGATTGAGTGTCAAATTACAGACGGCGATACGGCTCACCTCCTATCACGTTGGGCTAATAGAAAGCTCGGTGAGGCGTGGGTACTTAGGTAGTTCAACTTGCGATGGATGTACCTCTGGTTAGCCCAATCGGGAGTACAGTCGTGACCTCATGTGTCTTGGATTAAATATTGTGTATAGTGACCGTATATCAACTCAGTCCGTCACCTATAATAGTGCGGCGCTTCAGGCATCAAGTAATACGTTAATCAACTACGTATACAGGATCTAATATTCTATTCGACTTAAAGGTAATCTTCTTTTAAATTAAAAGGCAAAAGTGAGTTTATTCGTTTGCGTTCATCATCATGTATCGTGTGGGTTGTGAGGAGGATTACAAACCTCATTAACCCTGGTGTCAGTAACGACTACGTACTTCTACATCAGTAAATAGTAGGGACCAACGGCTTAACGTGCCTTTCGAAGCATGGAATCATCTTCTTTTCGGACAATCAGGTGATCAGCCTGTAATGTGTAACCAAAATAGGGATGTTACTGTGAAAACCCAAAGGACGGTTAGTCCTAAGATACTATTGAACTGTCGATGTCGTAGGAATAATCATCACGAGCCTTGTCCGAGGTATTGGAATTTATTAAAATGAAAATGAACCAGTTGCGTGCCGGTAAAAGTCCGAAAAATGAAAAACGCGCGCATATTGTCAGGGGTGTAAAGTAAATAAAATACTTTCCAGGACCGGAAAATCTAGTGTCCGTATTTGTAACCATAGTAAACGCGTGGTGCTGGATGAATGTCATTTTAAAAATAGTTCTTTTTCGAGGCGGACTTCTTGTATTCCAAGTGGTCTTTCGTGAATCCAGTTGGCCACTTGTGGTGTGGTCCCGTGCCCCCGTGCAGGCCCGGCGCCGGCGGCGGGGCCGGCCGCCCGCCGCGCCCGGCGCCGCCACACTCCGACCTCATTACACCAGCTGCTGCAACTTGTACAGATTACCATTCTTATGTTTGGATTATTTTTAATGAAAAATATAATAACAATAGAGACCAGCGGAGATCCAAGCACGCCGCGGGATGTTGGCCCACAACAGTAATGAGGTCTCTTTTGTTACATTACTGGCTGTTAGCCGCGACTTCGTTCGCGTGTAAATTTTGTGAGCCGTGAGTGTTTTGATCAGTGCATAGTTTAATACACACTTTTATATCCCCTTTATACTCAGGGGTTCAATTTCGCAAAATGCCGCTGTACGGTTTATACCGCACATCGTTATAATTTGTACTTATTATATCAATTTACGCTGACATATTACAATAAATCAGCTCACGTATAACAAGCGCCGCGTGTACTCATTTCCACTCCTTTCCGAACAATTCAGTAATTTTATCATTTTAAATCAATCAAGTTAAAGATATTACGGCCACATCAAGGACCGTACAGCCGCATCAGTTATTAATGACTAGCTGTTACCCGAGACTTCGCGTAAAACCCTACTAATAAAATTATACAAGATTCAAATAAACTTTGCCACCCCTTAGGGGTTGAATTTCCCAAAATCCTTAGTCTTAGTGATCACTACGTCCAAAAAAAGAACTCCCATGTAAAATTTAAGACTTCTACCACTTGTAGTTTCTGAGTTAAAATAATTAAGATAAATAATAATAATTTTAGTTAGCCTGGATTGTCCCACTGCAGGGCAAAGGCCTCCCCTCTGAGCTTCCATTTCTGCTTGTCCTGAGCGATCTCTCTCCAACCGTCTGAAACGCGTCCAGGTCGTCTCTCCATCGCTTCCTGGGTCTGCCTCTGCCTCTGCGTCCAGGAGGTGTCTACTCCGTGACAACTTTTGCCCACCTATCATGTTGCATTTGGCAAACATGACCGGCCCACTTCCACTTTAATTTTGCAGCTTTTTTGCTCACGTCCGCGAGAATAATAATAATTATTAAATATTATTATTATGTCACATTGTGTGGTGTGATGTTGTAGCAGTACAGCATCAACCCAGCTGATCAATGTCATTGCTTGTGTTAACATTTAATTCCATTTTAATTCCGCCGTCAGCTCGCACTCCAAGTACGTTTCCCATCACAAAACGATTAATAAAACAAATGATACAAATCTGTTCGACCTTTAAACTGCACTCGGGACAGATTGATGCGATGTAACGAGGGCCAATTTGAAGGGATTACGCTGTACGCCGCTCCGCACAACTCACTCGCTACTGTACTCTCTCTGCAGTACATTAGTTTGACGATACCCGAGTGGTGTGTCGTACGCCCCAGTCACCGGGCTTTGATACGCGAATGTTTTTATAATTGCCGTCGCGCGCAGCGTGCAGCTCGCGCTACTCTGTGTTGTAAGAGGCTTACCGTAGGATACTGTTATCAGATTTATTTCCGTACTTATTACGGAAGCTTTTAACATTTTTCTTACAAATAATGCAAACATATTGATTTACACTCACGCCTTCAATCACTATTGGAATAGGCAGAATCACGACTTGGAGCCATTAAACCCTGCTTGGAAGAGATTGCTACTTAGCAATAATATCACTTCATCCACTCAGCTGCTCGGGTGTTTGTGCTGGACATCCCCTGTAGACCAACACGACAATAGACCCAGCATCAAATGATCTAAGGTCATTATATACAGGGTGTTAGTGATATCGTAACGAAAACATTAAGAAATGATTCAGATATCTCAGTATTCGTTACTGAGGGGGATGATTCAGACCATGATTCTGAGTTAATATTAAGTGGAATTTTCCATTACAAAAATATAGAATTGAAAATATTTGAAAAAAATAATAAAAAAGACATGAGTTTTGCGACGGGAAATTCCACTTGATACTAACTCAGAATCATGGTCGAAATCATCCCCCTCAGTATTCGGTACGAGCTCACTATCACCTTGTATTACAAGTCATTCACTGGTGATTTGTATCTACAAAGAGAAAGTTCAGTTCAGCAAAGTCAGTAGTAAGGCCGCCTATTGTACTAATTCTATTTCTCTTTTGTTTTGTATTTTGATTTTTTCCTGTTTGTGCAATAAAGTATTTGTTATATTATGTTATGTTAGTAACACGCTTTGGAAGATAACATCCCTTAAAAAAAAGAATAAAAAAATAAACAACATAACATCACGCCTGTACAGTACACCCCCCACTCCTCGCCAGTCGTGTCTAAGTCCAATGTAATAGGGGGCGAGCCTATTGCCATAACAATTCCTGGGAGTCACGTCATATGAATACATTTTCAAGCATGCTACGATCTTTCAACAGTATTCGTAGACTAAGATATGGAGAAGAGAGATGATATAGGTATTCAATAGGTCACCTAAATACTTCATTTCAAAACTTGCGAAATAATCCCCGACTCACTAAAGATTTATTGTTCATTCAAATCTGTATAGAGGAGGAAGTTTTGTTCCCGTGACTTAGTAACTCAGTTGAGGAGATTATAATACGGCCCTAGTTAACATGGCGTGTGACGTGAAGTGCCGTAGCAAGGGAGACAGGCGGGCCGACCCCGCGGCGCAGGCGCACAATAAACATGCGCTTGTATTGTGCTCCTCGCTTTGTACGGCTAATACTCGCAACAATTATAACAAAGGTATAAAAATAGAATTAGTATAAATAAATAGTGGAACGAATAACATCAAGTGACGTTAAGTGGCGAATAAAAAGAGTATACCGTTGGGGTCGGCTGGGTGTAACACACACGCGACGTACAGCCTTATTGCCTGTGTGAGAGGGTGGGAAATGGTTTGTGTGGATGGTGCAATTAGTGTGGCGGGATTACCCTGGGCCGGTGGGAACATGTCTGTGATGATGCTGGGCGGCGGGCGGCGCGGGGGGACTGGTAGCTGGTCGTAATATTCAAAGATACGTTGTTTGAGGTTTACTCGATAACTAACATTATTGCAACATAACATCGGGGTCATACCGCCGCATGTCAGGACCATGAGACACGACATTCCGGCACTTTCTAACATTCCGACATTAAAAGTGCAAACAAACCACGAAGGAGCGCAGACAGATATATTTGCCCTGAGAGAAACTATGGATGTACCTCCTCCATTCAAATCTCACCAGTCACTTGAGACTTGAGGTGGTGTGTTTCAATGATATTCAAAAATAGTTTATTGTCAATGTAGGAACAGAGAACACTTTCTGAAGTGGTCGTAGAGTACGTCCAAATGTCATTAATAACATTTGGACGTACTCCCGGATATTGCGTGTCATGTCTTGATAAACTACTTGGTATGGGCGAGGTGCTAGCAATCTGTCAGCAGAGTCAATACCATAGAATAGAATGAAGTAGGTATGTCTGGAGAGCCGTGATAGCCCAGTTGGAGGAACGGTTGACTCTCAATGTGAGTTCGTAGGTCCGAATCCCAGCACAGGCCTGCACAATTTCGATCACAATGTGCTCAGCGGTGAAGAAAAACATCGCGACGAAATCCACATTCCCGAGAAATGCTTTTTTGATGGTATTTGACTTAAACCTGTATTGGGATGGTTTTCCCTTCGCGGGTTGGAAGGTCAGACAGGCAGTCGCTACTGTAAAAAAACTGGACCTGATATATCTTCAGTGAAGAACTGGATACCGCTGGGGTGAAAGTGATGAAGTATGTATGTGTATGTCACAGAACAAATACAGCCGAGTGTGCTTTGATGTTTGGACGTATGTATCTTTTACAGATAATCTCGAGAATCTGTCGTTTCAATAGGGATTACTGTCGAGAGTATCACAGTACTTTTTTTATATTAACATTTGTAAAAAATCTTATTTGAATAAGGCAAGTACCCTTGCGATTACAATTATCATAAAGGCTTACAAATACAAAACGACTTATGAACAATCACTGTTGTTATAATGTTAAGTACAAACAACAAATGGAAACGTACTTTAATAGTTATTAATGTTATTATAATGTTGTAGTTTTGGTAATGCAGTAAGAGGGTAGATGCATTCATTCGTGAGGGTGTAGGGCGGAAAGGAGTAGTGATGTAATATACTAACATCATTTTTAACGTGACTTATTGTAACTACTTGGCCGGACTAATGGGCAGCGTCGAGGGTTCTCATTCGGTTATAATTTATTGATTTGAATTTGTGTCGCGACGTCCGTTTTAAATCAATTTTGTTTATTATTTTATCAGAATAGGATTATGATAGAAATTTTATTCAAAGTCAAGATTTTATCTCAGCTTACAGAGTAAAATAGCATCGAAGCCCCAAAAACGTCAAACAGTGGTTAGAAACAACAGAACCTTAACCTTATTAGTATCTAGTAGAACCTGTATTGGTCTGGTTTTCCTTTCCCGGTTTGAAAGGTCCGACAGGCAGTCGCTTTTGTAAAAAAATTGGACCTGTCAAATCTTCAAGTTAGGTAAGCGGACCCTGTGAAAAACGGAATAATGCTAGGGAGATGGATGAAAAGAAAGTACTAAATACGTGCAATATTTATTGTCCCAGATCGCATCGAGCTGAAGAGCGAGAGCACGCACTCCGACTCGGAGCACGAAGTGGAGCCGGGCGAGCACGCGGCGCACGAGCACGAACACGAGACTGAGCACGAGCACGAGCACGCGAGCGACGCGGGCGAGCACGCTGACGCGCTGGAGCAGCTGGACGCCGGCAGACCTCGTAAGGTAACTTGCTTATACTGCTTGTTGCTGACGCGCGCGTCGGTGTGGCCGAACTACGCTGATAAGAAACTGTGAGCGCGCTGATGAAACGCTGACGCGTTATAACGGCGCGCTTGCCACTAGCGTGCCGTTTTCGGCTACGAAGACTGCTACAGTGAGTTAAATAATAAGTAAACAGCCTTGTTTTGGGGGCTCTTATATCACCCAATTGACCTTAGTAAGTTAAGTTCTTTAAGCACGGACGGTCGGACAGACAGGTTGGTTCAACAATAGGGTCCTGTCTGGAGCAATAGCAGGTAAATTGCAGTTAGTAGCTCTACTACGTAAGATAAATATTTCTTGTTCTTTTTTTGTCCGAAATTAAGAAAATCCGTGCTTCGGAAGGCACGTTAAGCCGTTGGTCCCGGTTACTACATACTGATGTAAGTACGTAGTCGTTACATGAGTCATGTCAGGGACCTTTGGCGGCTCAATAGTAACCCTGACACCAAGGTTGATGAGGTTGGTAATCCGCCTCACAACCCACACGATAGAAGAAGAACACTTCTTTCTTGCAAAGACTGTATGTTCGTCCTGTTACTCTCATCCGATCTATCGGTGTGAAGACGTGACAGAGGCAGACAGAGTTAACCATACCGCGAGAGAGGCAACCATAATGTAGAAGATATGACAATGTCCAGTGTAGAGATGAGAACAGCTCTGTGTATGTTGAAGCAGGTGAGGCGCAGCCGCACGACGTTCACGACGTACCAGCTGCACGAGCTGGAGCGCGCCTTCGACAAGACGCAGTACCCGGACGTGTTCACGCGCGAGGAGCTCGCGCTCAGGCTGGACCTCAGCGAGGCGCGCGTGCAGGTACACACGCACACAGCACCACCCACCCTCACATACACATACACACACATACACACAGTACCACTCACCCTCGCACGAACGAACATGCACAGGCTCACACTTACGTATGACAGGTACACAAAAATACACACATCACACTATTCACATCATTATTATATTAGATATTTGTAATTTTATTTTATGATTAGACTTTTTGTGATTGTCCTGTGAAAGTGTGTTAAAAGGCTTAGTTCCTTTATTTGGATTTACCTTCAAATATCTCACTGACATACTTCACGCTCTTGTTACTACCGAGGTGAGCCACAAAATTGCGCCACAATAGTGTTCACATTATAGTGTGGTTGAGATCACACGCACCATCCAATTTAATTTAACTTACGAATTCCATATTTTATTAATTATATTATTAAATATTTTTGGAGCAGTAAAAATTGGAGCAGTACTAGCAAACACAATTCCAAAAAAATATCATAATAATTTAACGCATACTTTAAGCTATACCACCACAAGCAAAAATAATAACAATCTATCAAAATTCAAAGAATGTTCTGTACATGAAATAATTAGAATCATTGACAATCTAGATGCCAATACTAGTACAGGCTTCGACGGAATAAATACTAAGTCTCTAAAATGCATTAAAAATGTGGTAGCTAAGGATCTATGCAGTTGCATTAATGAATGTTTTTCCTCGGGTACTTTCCCAGATAACTTAAAGATTGCAAAAGTTAGTCCCATTTATAAATCGGGAACTAAAACGGACCCTGGTAACTATCGGCCCATCTCAGTCCTACCTGTGATTTCAAAAATATTTGAAAAGGTTTTATACTTACAACTTGACGAATATCTTAACAAATTAAATTTCCTTTCCGAACACCAGTACGGTTTTAGGACTAAATCTAATACCCTCTCAGCTTGCACTGACTTAATCACCAAAATTAAAACCAATATAGATAACAAACACATAGCATTAGGTATATTTATAGATCTACAAAAAGCTTTTGATACAGTTAGTCACACACTCTTATTGCAAAAGTTACATAATATCGGTATAACTGATCTAGCATATAAAATCTTAAAATCTTATCTTACAGATAGGTGTCAAATAGTTAAAATAGGAAACCATCAAAGCAGCCGGGCAAAAATAACTTGCGGAATCCCTCAAGGATCCATACTAGGGCCACTACTCTTTCTGATCTATATAAACAACATCAATACAGCAGGTCTAACAGGACATATCAGCCTATATGCTGACGACACGTGTCTTTTTTACTTTGCCCACTCCATCCACGAAATAATAAAACAGGCACAAAATGATCTTAATATTCTTAATATATGGTTCCAATGCAATCTATTAACAATTAATACCAAGAAAACCTCATACATGATTTTCTCTGCTAAAAATAAAAAAATCCCTTATCATGATCCACTTACCATAAACAACATTAAAATCAATCAATCACATCAAGAAAAATACCTTGGCCTAGTACTTGATGATAAACTGACATGGGCAGCCCACATTAAATACATTCGATCTAAAATAGTAGCACTTACAGGTGCTATGCACAGAATGTCTCATTGTATACCATATAACTTAAGAGACACTATCTACAATTCTTTAGTCAAACCACATTTGGAATATTTGGTACAAATTTGGGGCTCTGCCGCTAAAACCAATCTTAAGAAACTCCAAACCTCACAAAATAAGCTAATAAAGGTCCTGTATCGCATAGATTACTTAACACCAACTGAAATAATTTATAATAAAACAAAATACTTTAATTTATCGCAATTATATAAATATAACACATGCATACTGGTAAGGAAAATTTTACATAAAACCATTCACTCAGACATCACTTTCACCAAAAAGACCCACAAGCATAATACAAGGAACAAAGATAATATTGTATTACGTGGACCTAGAACTAAAACTTATGGCATTAAAAATATATTATATGAGGGAGCGCAGATTTATAACAGCTTGCCAAAAGAAATTAAAAATACTGAAACCATGACTTCTTTTAAGAACAAACTTAAAACCTATATAGCAGCAACGTAACATAATATATACCATAATATATACGTAAAAAATTAAAGTTTTATTAACTAGAGGATTACATATATACCTATTTTTGTATTATTTTCTTTTTTTTCTTTTAGTTAAGTAGTAATAGCATGTTTGTATAAACTCTTGGATAACTATAAGCTAATATATACTGTCTTAATGTTTCTCATATTAAGTGAATTTGTAATTCTTTTGAGAAATAAATCTTTAACCTGAAATATTTGATGTTCAGTTAATGTCACCATTTATAAATAATTAATTTTCAATTTAAGGTTTGATTTAATTTGTTCGGTTATAGTTATTTCTATCACGATAATTATGTCGTGGTAATTATTGTATTCGGCGGGAATAATAATTGTCGGCAATATCGTGTCACCGCGGAATAATTTAAGTTATAATTATTACCTAAGATCCCTTAGATTGCCTAGTGAACAACGCAAAATAATTAAATTAAAAACTATACACTTTGATAATATAAATATTACCAGCTTGCAATTAAATCTCACTTTCCATTAAATTTCTAATGCACCATTTTAATCCCCTATATAAAAGTTCAGGCAAATGTACAAAAACTTACATCAATGGACAAAAATACAGCTATAAAAAAGGGTTATTTAAAAAATCTGCAGCAGAATTTTATAAAAGACTGGCAAAGAAAAGTGAACGAGGGAACAGTGCGACTGAATAGTGTAGTGTAGTGAGTGGTAATTTGCGCGCTGTATCGCGAGCGCGACGTAATTAAAATTAGTTCTATTCTCACCCGCACAATGCACGCAAATTGTAGCCAACTGGACTCGCCCTCCCCCCCACTGCATCCCCCTCTCGCCCCCAACTCCCCCCACCTGCCCGCTTCATCGGCGACAATCACATTCAATAGAAATTCTATCGCATTGTGTTCTGAACTTTCACTATTATTATGAACTTTCATGTTTGAAACGTATTGAAATGTTCACAGGCCGGTATCGGTTTAATAGGCGACAGTTCGGTGCAGTGGACGGCTTTTGTTCTAGGAGTTGTGACTTCAATTTGTGATCGAATATTATTAATTACATTTTACATACATACATAAACAGCCTATATTCGTCCCACTGCTGGGCACAGGCCTCCCCTCAATCAACCGGAGGGGGTATGGAGCATACTCCACCACGCTGCTCCAATGCGGGTTGGTGGAGGTGTTTTTTACGGCTAATAGCCGGGACCAACGGCTTAACGGCGAAGCACGGAATCATCTTACTTTTTCGGACAATCAGGTGATTCAAGCCTGAAAAGTCCTTACCAAACAAAGGACAGTCTCACAAAGTGATTTCGACAATGTCCCCATCGGGAATCGAACCCGGACCTCCAGATCGTGAGCCACTACATTACAATTAAAATTACATTACATTTTAAATTGAATTACATTTTAAATTAATAAATTCAGATTTCGACGGATTTGACGATTCAACTATGTTTTCAATCATGATCCTAAACTTGAGCGCTTTAATTACGCCATATTGCAAATAAGTGGAGCTGTTTATTTTATTACTTAGAAGTAGGCCAAGAGCTATTGGCAACCATTCCACATTGTGTACAATATCCCGCAGCTGGAGATATGTCTCTGCCTATCTCCCGCCACCTATCCACCTATCTGTGTATGCGGGCGCGCATTTTTACCGATCACAAGGTAGATTTTCCTGTCATATTTAATATTTCCTCAGATATATCTGCTTACCCCGGTGAACATTTAGGGAATGTTTCCCACTAATCGTCAACTACATCACCGCCGAACCCCCCCTATGATCCCTCTCACGGAATGTCTCAGGTAATTCGCGTAGTAAGGAGGTCATCAGCGCGCATTCATGCAGCTCTAATTAAACGTTGAGTGCTTCATCACAAAAAATCATTTGCTCATTTAGCCGGCTTCGTGCATCTCAAGTAATAACTCCCCCAAAATTGCACCGATTGTTTATAATCCTTTAATAGTTGGCAGTCGACACAATGGCGATTTAAATCAAGCACATGACATTAGGATTGCCTGTGCTATTAGTCGCTTGGAATCATAAAATGATTGAATACTTAAATATTTCATTGCACTGATATTCACAAAAACTAAAGTAGATACTTTCGCAGGAAGCGATTTCTTCCACCATGCAGGCTACAGTCATATAATAAGGAATAATACTACGTACTGCAGTGTAACAAAACAGTCAGATCTACAACAAAATCTATTACAGTAATATATTATAATTATCAGTCGTTTGATAAATCAGTATTTGTCCTTATCAGTAGATATATCTGCTATAGTAATATAGTGGTATACCACAAAGCGGACGCACTAGCCATCTACGAGCTGTAGCCGTAGTATGCTGCGCGCGTATCCTACGCGACGCGATAAACAAACTAACTTTATTTGACACGCGATAAATGACCGGATTAAATTAGTTAACAGTTCAGCAACAAGATGAAGTAATCTGGTGAGAAAAATTGGGTATCTAAAATGCGTTTTACAAGTCAGTGATTGACTTAATCAGCAGTAAGTTAATTACAGCTAAAGAGCGGAATTACTTGCAATGTGTGCGGTGATGTGGCGCGCGTGAGTGGCTCGCGCCGCGCGGCACAATGGGCTAATTAAGCGAGCACTCCGCGGCCGCAAGTGCCGGCAATTTGGTGATTACTGCAGCGGGCGGGGGCGGGGGCATACACCACTGGCTGGGGAAGCTTCTTGGTAATAGTAGCAAGTGAGAAACGGTGTAGATGTTGGATAAAATAACATAACATAAACAGCCTATATACGTCCCACTGCTGGGCACAGGCCTCCCCTCAATCAACCGGAGGAGGTATGGAGCATACTCAAAAAAAAAAAAAATATAATTTAAAATTGGGGTACCACCTTATTAAGTACAATGATCTTAACTTCACAATTTCAAACATGTTCGCTGATTTATAGTACTCTTGACGTGGCTTTCCTTTAGAATATCGTGAAATGATCGCGGTATGGTCGGCCATCCTTTCCCGACTCTGCCACTGCGAAACCGATGTTGTATCATTAATGTATGATGGCTGTTAGGAATATTCTTAATGATGCATTGAAAGATGATTTCTCCGTCATATTCGTGTCGATAGCCATGCATATAGTTCGTATTTAATGGACGCGTTTTTGTTCACAAACTATTTAAAGATAAAATAATGTATAATCTGAGTAGTGCTATGGCTATCAGCCCGTAAAGGGCGTCATTTCCAACAATCTTCTACTATTCAACTTTTACGCGAATTTTACAGCCTGGGTTGTTATCGTTTTTAACCGGAACGTAACGTACCAATAACCAACCAATTCTATGGAACTCGCTTTATTAAACTGACCGACGGGTAATCGAACCTCATACTTTTTATTCATAGTTTTAATTCACGACAGCTCTCGACGGAGGAGGGCGCAAATTGCTTGTAATCCTCTCAAGAGGATCCCACGAGCGACGTGATGGACCCGCGACCTAGTGTGGTAGACGTTAGGGTTCGTTTCAGGGTGTCGGTTACGAGTGGATATTTAGAATGCATTAGAGCTCAATAGAGCGCGACACGCGGCCGAGAGCTCTCTGACGTCACAAGTGCCGCTGTGACGGCACAAGAGCTCTGTGACGTCATCGAGAGCCTTTATTTCTTTATTTGCACTTCGCGGGCGATTTAATAGTCGCCTGTAATTAATATGGACACGTGGTCCTGAAGATTGGTTGTGATGTATTTTTATGGGGAAGAAAGAAATAAATCTTCCGGAGCCAGCGTTCTTCCTGAATCGACCACATTTACTTGGGTTCGGCTGCTACTCTGGACTGGGAGCAAATGAAAAATTTAGAACACGTTCAACTGCTTGTCTTCTCTTCTTCTCAAGTATTTAATAAAAATCAACAGAAGGATTGTGTCCCTTTTACTTTTTAGTTTATCATAATATGGACGATATTGGGCTGATCACACGGTTCATACACCTTTACATCACAAATCTTTCTTCACCACTACCAAGATTAAAATAACTTGCAGACACAAAGGTGGTTATATGATGAAGCGCATGGCGAGAAATTATTCGCTTATTCTCTGTATAATTAATGATGTAAATAACTACATGGCTTTATTCCCAATTGGACAAGTAACGGAGTACCTACACTTCACTGAGCTTTCCGCTGCCTTACAAAAAAATGTTCCATAAGAAGACAAGCAATTATAAGCAAAAATCCATATTTTTTTACAATAATGGATTTGAAAACCAATAGCAAATTATCACCCGTTAATAAAATAAGAATGTATAAAACGGCGCGGCATCGTTTAACACGCTGTACGTGCGTGTGTAGTGGTGTAACTGCAGCTATTAGAGCAATCAAAGAGTTGCTTTGTGATTGAAGAGCTCTACAGTGTAGATGGACTGGGCACTTGTCACTAATACGTGTAATGCGAGTGAAGTGAGCCGCGGGGGCGCGGGGGGGGGGGGGGGGGTAATACGACTATGTAGATGTAGAACAGAAAGAACGGTGGCATAACTTAAGCTGTCGCTTCCGTTGAAAATCGAACTTCCCAAGGCCCAGCCATTTTCAGAAAAAAATGTTAAACAATGAGATTTATATTCTAAAAGTGCTTTAGGCCTACAGGTAAAGAATTGCGAATCTATATTAGAAAGTTAGTCTCGTCAAAATCAAATTATGGATGTAGACTAACGTATACAGGATGTTGGTGACATCGTAACTGTCCGTGTAATTTTCCGTCGCAAAAGTATGGAAATGAAAATAATTTAAAAAAACAAAACTTTTCATGAATTTTCCGACTGACAATTCCATTTGATATCTACTCAGAATCATGGTCTGAATCATCCCTCTCAGTATTCGTTACGGTGTCACTAACACCCTGTATATAACCTCAATACAATACAAAAACAAAAACCAAAATCACCACCACCAAAATAAAAAGAAATAATTACAAAAAGTCTCTTAACTAAGTACATGGCAAATGGCGGCCTTATCGCTTAAAGCGATTTCTTCCAGACAACCATAAGGCGAGGAAAAAGGTAAAAAAAAAAAATTGGAAACCTCCTTCCATAGTACATTATATTTATAATGTAGGTACAGGTATGTGAGTTTGCTACCGGCGTATCACTCTTATGAAGATCATGATCATCAGCTCATTAACGTCCCCACTGCTGGAGCACGGGCCTTCCCTATGGATGGAGAGATCGGGCCTTAAACCATCACGCGGGCCCAATGTGGATTGGTGGTTAATAACGACTGCTAATGCAGCTTATAAAGATAACTAGGTCTTTTCTGTACTCTGTGACTCGGATTTATGAAATTACACATTTTTTTCGGTTTGACAATGTCTTTTGTCGCCGCGAGGAGGACACGTATGCGTAATTGCTTTTCATTTGCGGCCATTGTACTGGGGGCGAGCGGGGGGTAAAAGGGGGAGTGGGGGTGACGGGGGGGGGGTTGTCAAATTGCCAACAATTACACAATAAAAAAATTAAAGCTCCGCCGCAGACGTGCGGAAACAGCTCGACTCGAGCGGGTGATTGCATCCAATAGGAGAAAATTGCACTTTAATGCCTACAATTTTCATCTCCCCATCTCTAGCTTTTTAAGTTAACGAGATTAGCACTTTCTATACGAGATTGAGTATTTAATTTCACACAATTTAACACAAATTCGTTGGAATACAATCGCTGTTATAATAGACACAATAAGATTATTAAAACATAAGTAGTAAATATTCTTTTGTTATGTGTAATGGTTGTGAAATTTATATTAATGATATTTTTAAAATTAATTTTGGGAATTGAATCATTTTAGACATTAACTAATTTTCAAGCAGCGCGCAGTAATCACCTACTTCAACCTCTACAATAACAAATTAGCTATTAGTCAACGGGTAAATATGAAGTGTACTCTAACTATGTGTCGTTTCCAGGTGTGGTTCCAGAACCGGCGCGCCAAGTGGCGCAAGCGGGAGAAGGCCCTGGGCCGCGACCACGCGCCCTTCCTGCATCATGAGCACGGTGGGTACCGCCCCACGGCTGTCACACTCATCGTCTCCCTAGCGTTATTGCATTTCTCACGGGCTCAGCTTACCTAACCTTCCAACCCGCGAAGGGAAAACCAGTCCAATATAGTTTGGATCACATACCTTCGAATCGCATTTCTCGGGAATGTGGGTTTCGTCACGATGTTTTCCTTCACCGCTGAGCACGTATAATCATTTTTGATCCAACATGAATTCGAAAACAAATTCGAAAATCTTCACAACATAACACAAACATAAATAGCCTATATACGTCCCACTGCTGGGCACAGGCCTCCTCTCAATCAACCGGAGAGCACGCCGAACCCCGCCGGGAATGCCGTACTTGGTCGTATGTACATAAATATTATGTTTCTGTAGTTGAGCGGCTTATTTATTACTTATATATTTTGTACGTTAAAATATTTAGAGCGGAAATTGATTGCCACTAAACCGTTTTAAAGCAACATTCATTACGGGCGGGTGATAATTGTGGTGATTTATTCGTGATTTGTTTTTAATGCGGGGGTGAGCGTAATGACGCGTGTTACATGCAGTGGCGCGTGTGGTGCCACTGCGGGCGGCGGGCGGCCAGCGAGCATGGGATCGTGCCGGTTAGGACTGTTCTGTTAGCGTGGCAGTTGTGAGAACTTTTTCATAAGCAAAGGGCGACACTATTTTAAGAGATTTAGAACTAAAATAAAAAAAATGTTGTCCAGTGTCAAACTATTGTCGCGACAGTGAGTGATTATAGTAATCTACTTATTATATGATCCTGTCGGAAAAAATGAACGTAGAAAAAAATGTGATTTAAAATACCACGTGGTCAATACATCGTTGCCAAGAGAAACCTGGCCGGAAGTGACTTCGTTATAATTAAAACACATAATAACGGTTTCTTACCGCGTTTAAAGCAGGGATATGAGACTCCCGATATTTCGACACTATTGCAAGTGCCATGATCACGGGATGACTGATGAGATTGGAGTGGAGTAGGTAGATCCATAATTTTCTACGGGCAGACATGTTTGTCTACCCTCTTTCTTTGCCGCTTGTTTATGTATTTGATATCGTAGCTTCGTTATATATTATTTTTACATATTTTATCGACTATCGCCTAACACAATAGTCACTTATCGCTACGCCACATCGCGTTCACTGGCGCCGCGCGTCAGTGACAATTTGACAACATCCTCGCCCGCCGCCGCGCGTCGAGGGCCGCCGTAATAAATACGGAAACCTATCCGATGTTTACCGATCATTACCGATCGTTTACGATCGCTATCACATCAGTGTCCGCGTCGTTAGCAGCGCCACCTCGCTAATTGGAGTATTATTTATGGGAAATTTGTGTTATTTACCGATAATTAGATCCTATCGTGATTCGAGCCAAATTACCGGTTTCGGAAATCGTTATTTATTTTCCTTACAACATTTTGTTGGGGATGATATATCGATAATGTGTGAAATCAGTTTAAATAACGGTTTAAAGCTTTGTTTGTTTGGTTTGCTATCTCTGTGATCATAAACTGTTGTGCCTAGTACCTACCTACGTTCGTTGGCTGTGTAAAGGTGTACGCACACTGGCGGCAGGTGGCGAGTCACAATCACAACGCGATCATTGTTCGCTATCGTAAGGGTGTATACACAACTATCGCTGCGCGTGCGACCGCACACCTGCTGGGTGTTATTGCTTCATAATCGAATCATATCGGTTTATTATCAGTAAATAGATTAGAGATCATAAAAAGGTTACAATATTCAGTTCATAATATCTACTATCTGTCGGGTTATTGGTGGTAAACACATGAAGTATTTTTAGCATCTAGGTACTTAGAAATAATTTCATCGGCCATTACGAGCGCTCTCTGCACCCAGTCTCTGGAATATTACAAATTATGTAAATCGACTACAAATTTGCATGTTTGTTAATTAACTCTTATGTCATCGTCATACGAACGACTGCATAAAAACTTGATTGAATCTCGAGTACAACACGTCGCGTCATAAACGAACCTCCATAAACATGCAATATTATTTCACAGTGGTAGGCGAGTGGTCATCTCCGCTGGGCGGCGAGTGGTGGGCGCTGGGCGTGGGCGCCGGACTGGGCGCGGGTGGCGTGGGCGCGTTGCAGCTGGGCGCTGGAGTGGGGGGAGGGAGTGGGGCGTTGCCTATACCTGCCCTCGCGCCGCTCTGGCCTGACGCCGAGCCGGCTGCTGCCTTCCGGGCGCTCTTGCATAGGTGGGTGGATACATAACTGACAAACACGTAAAGACAAATTATTTATTCCAGATGACTCGAATAGTTTGATATTGCGCCCCCGCCTGATTTCTTTATGGGAGGGTTTATTGGACTGTTCTATTTTTATCAGGTACGTATAACTAACTAGGTGCCGTTGTTGCAGGTACGTGCTGGCGCTACCCCACGTGCGCTCCCCCCCGGCCCCCCCGGCGAGTCCCCCGCGCTCCCCCCCAGCGGCACCGCGACCCCCTCCGGCTCACTCGCCGCCCTCATCGCTGCGTCTGCGCACCGACCCGCCGCTCCACACATAGCAAGCCTCACGTCACCTCGTATTGACAGACGACATGTTACATAAAATATCTAATTACACTTGGTCCAATTATCGTTAGTGTCCACTATACTGTTATCTCTTGTAAAAAAAGCTTTCGTAAATAAAGCATTCTGTTGCTTGTCTGAAAGTTGTTAGTATGATCAAAATTCGATTCAATAAATTAAAAGTTATATAAGAACTAATTGCAACAGGTAATTTGAATTACAAAGGTAGCAACAAGTTCTACACAACATATCTGATCGGTAAGAAATCATGTCGCATTTTGAGACAGAATCTATATTTAATAAATACTTATAAAAAAAATGTACCTAAGTACCTTAATTAAATAATAATTTATAAACTTCACGAAATAGATAGGCCGGTGTTGGTCAATGAAGTAAAACGATGAAATGAAGCAGAACAATAGAAGGAAGCGTCAAAAGACTTCATAAAGGAGTTTGAAGATTCTAACATCGTTCCGCCATCTTGAATACTTTCCAAATAATTGGTCATTGGAATAAAATGTGTCACAGATTATCAATATTCTGTAAAATTGCATGGTCATAGTTACTCTAAACTACTTTCGTTCCAGTTTTATTTCTAGTCTGTGTAAAAACGAGTAAACAGGGAGTTTGTATGTAGTAACGGACGTGTGCCTTAAAGTTCGATGTTTCCAACGTTTATCTGTCGATCGGTCTGGACATCCCTCGACGATCTCAAATAACGTAGCTTTAGGTTTAGATTCACAAAATAATATTAAAAGGTCCACGGTTAATCGTGACGGGGCGTGCTCACAACTGACGGGTCATGATCACTAGTGACAAGTCGCGATCATAAGTGACGGGTAATGATCATAAGTGACTATGGCCTCAGTTGCGCAATTCTATTCTGTAAACCTTTTAATAGTTTCGACTGTGAATTGTGATAGTTTAAAATAATATTGTTAACATGCAAGAAATATAAAATTAATGGACGGGCTCTTTATTTAAATATTAAGCTATTAGTAAACGCATTGCAAAAAAATTGTCATAATCTTTTGTTGAATTAACTTTGTATTTTCAGATATTTTTTATATTGCCTGTTTTGAATTTGGTACGTTTATTGTGAAGTGGTAAGGCCTGTCTATTCATTTGACCACAATCAAAGTGTTTTAGTAGGTAAGTCACACGAAATGTATCAGTTTGTAAACACATGAGTCGTTGTAAATACTATGTGTATTTGTATATATTGTAACATATTGGAGTAGAGTACGGTAGGTGTAAGTAGGAGTTATTTATTAGCGCGTAGTGTAGACAGTTTGCAATAATATACGTGTAGAACAACATAATAATAAATACATTAATTGATAATTTATTACTTGTTTAATTTTTTCTGTTCTAATTTCTTATAATAACATAAATACTTTATATTACACACAGGAAATACTAGATTACAAACAAAAGTAAGCAGCTAAGTAGCAAACTCTTCTTCTTATTTTTTATTATTATGACCAATTGTCAATAAAGGACACATTTATGAAACAAATAAAAGAGAAGGTGCAGGTCGTGTCGTATCGGGAGGTGAAGGTTTTGGCGGGAAGAAGAGAGGAATGGCAATTACTCCACCGACAAGAGCGCAGCTCTTAAATAGAGAGAGAGAGTCAATAAAGGAACATCGTAAACTGTAATTGATCAATCAACTTAAAATTCTATTTTAGTTTTATCCCAAAATTCTATCAGTTGCTATCGCTTTGGAATGTTAGTGGCTGAGGAGCACGGTGGGACAAACCATTTTATGGTGCATTATGCGTGCCATTACATAACTTCGGAAGAACTTTACAAGTACGGTCAGTACGCTAGCATATCGTCCCCCTATAGTGATAACTAAGTGAACGTTTTTTTTAATCACATTCGGATGTGTTTCAATCCAGGTCTAAATTTGTGGTCCCATTTTGTACCCGGAATGGAATACATTGACATACATCGAGTGATTATTCAATAAGTTTCGTTTACGTGGATTTTACTATCGACAATATGCAACCACTTACCCTAACAGTGAGGGGACTGACTATACCTAAATATTTGTATAGTGACACGAGCAATAAAAAGTTAACAATCTAACTTCGTGCCGTGTTCTCCATGTGAACTTGTGAAGGGTTCAATCTCGGCAGTGAGTGGTCAGATTCATCAAATCGATCGCAATTTTTCACACCCGCCAGCGAAATTCCCTCCCGTGCACACATCTGTCTCGCGACCGGTGTGGCCAGACGTGGACGCAATAAAATGCAGTTTGAAAGTAAATACAAACTTACATAAAGTAACGCCTGCAATTCCTAATGGGATGGGCAGAGCCACATGTAACTACATAACAATTTGTACGGTAGTCATTTGGAAGTAAACACCAAACCAAATCAAAGGTAAAAAAACGATGCATTAACTGTTTTTACAAAAATATGTAAACATAACGTAAATAGCCTATATACGTCCCACTAATGGGCACAGGCCTCCCTTCAAAAATATGTACCTAAATGTAAAATAATATACCTACATCACATGAGCTCACGACTATATCTTAATTGGGGTATTCTAGAATTAGGAGGTATATCCATCGCAGGGTGTATTAAGTACCGTATCGCCGTCTATAATGGTCGAGCCAACAGTGTTGGTGAAAACTGCATATAAGATAAATTAATAATACATATTATGTATGTGTCACTATTTATTTGATCACAATCATTTTTTTTAGAACATTCAAGTCTAATATATAATAACTCTACTGAATGTTTGTAGTTCTGTCGACTGCATTAAATCCTTGATTTCTATAAAATTAAGTTGTGCACCACTCAAGAAAGACAAAAGTTATCTATATTCTATCCACCTGGCAACACTGCTCGCGGCAAGATTAACTCCGCACAAAGACTGGAGTGTTTGAAGAAAGATTAATTTGGAAAAAATTTGGGCGCCCCTCTCCTCCACCCCCGCCCCCTCCATACTCATATCGCGGTACTTCATAATTGAGTTCCAGAACGTAAGTAGGATTAAAAGTGCGGAGCCGCAGTAATCAATATTTACAAGTGGGTTAAATTCTTTATAATTATTTTGTACATTTTTAATGAACCGCCGAACAAAAGAACGTGCTTGATAGACATTATTACCATTCAGTATTACTCGTACTACTTGTAGTGTCAAATGTAAAGTCTGTCCAAAAATAGTTATTAGACGAAGTAATCATGTTAAAATTAGAAACCAAACAACTCAGATAATAATAAACAACCAAGCTGGATATTTGATCCAAGCAGGATATTTGTCTGCCATACGCAACAACCAATAAATAATAGAAACTGAAACCAAATAAATAATACTAAACATACTACTTACTTACTATTTGACATTTGTGCATATAAAAATAAGTGCGCAATGGCAACAAAATGTCAAATAGCAATGTTACTGTTTTAGATGAATTGCTTCGATGTGGTCATTTTAACTCCCAGATTGTTGATTCGTAAAAAAATAACATAATATTTACAACCAAATACGCCCCACTGCTGCGAAGGCCTCCCTTCAATCAATCATAAATGGTAGATGACAGAATAAAAAAGAAGTAAAGAAATAAAAAACAAGGTAAAAGTAATAGCTGCACGCGTAATAGACAGCTACCTACAAGCTGTGAAGAGCGCATTAACCGCTGCACAAGATCTATTGCAACTCCTTACATCTCACTCATCCGCCCGCGCCTCCGTAATCCCCTTAAACTGTTACTTATTGTTCCCCGGGGGACCCGCCCACCGGGGGACGCGGGGACGATGGGGGGCGGATGGGGGGGGGGGTCAGTTCTTGTTTGCGAGCTGGTTGGAAGTGTACATGATTCATCAGACGGGTTAGCGTAGCTGGTTACGGAGAGTTTAACTGCTCTTATAAAAAAGACAACTCCCACTCAAGGGTCCCACCAGATATGGATACGATGAAGTATAATGTGACGGCGAATAACAGATATCATCAACCTCTTTTTAAACTTACAAACCCTCAGGTGACTTGCGACATACCCGGGATGATAACAGCACTCGAATGCATTATGTTTATTTATGATATTATGTTGTATTTGTAAGTGAGCTCTTAACCACTGAATATAATATATGAGTTTGAATCAATGTTTGATATCACGTGGTTTTCTAGGATTTGTGCCCGGTTAAAGGCAATAGTCTCGTCCCCTATTACATGGGACTTAGAAATAGCTGACGAGGAGTGGGAGTACCATATACCCTTTGCCTACATCTATCCTCACTCGTCGGGGATGTGAATAGGTGTGATGTTGTGTATGTAAGTAGTAATTAATTTCAATTCATAAGCCACTTATGTGTCTAATCCGGGTCAAATCCTGAAGGTAGTCGAGAGATGAGTTTAAAGGCAAAACAAATGATAATTCCAATATGAGGTGTAGCTGATATAACGAGGTTCCCAACAAAGAGCTGGTAATGAGCCGGCAGCTGATTGCTGAGACAATGACCGCTCAGACCGAGCTACTAGGGCTGGGATGAATGCGTAGATAAGTACTCAGTATTTGTGTGGTGACAAGAGTATTTTTAAAATCAGATTTATTCCAGGTAATCGTCATGGATAAACTTGCTGAATGGCTGGAATCCACGTCATTCGCAAGGTGTTATGGAGCTGAGGAGAAGAAATGACAAGAAACTGCAACAGCAACACATCTTTTAAATCAATGTTTTGATAACTAGAGGAACATATTTAATACAAATCATTTTCAAGTATTTTTGAAATGAGATTATGCATATTCAATTTATAAATCTATCTATTTTTAATTTTGCATCTAAATATTGTGATAGTTTTTGTGATAGCCAGCATAATCTATATGTTTACTATATTTTACAAATACTCGTTTTGTTATATACAATGACGCGTAACAAATATTTAAAAGTTGGTCTGTTTAATCCTGGCACACTAGGGAAGCACCATGACGAAATTATATTGTCTGTCACCCAGAAATGTATAGATATTCTAGCAATTAATGAAGCGTGGTTGAAATCTGGTGAAGAAGGGAGAGCTCCTTCTATACCAGGATATAACTTTCGGCTAGCTCCGCGCCCTTCTACTACCGGGAAAACTAAGGGAGGCGGTGTTGGATTTTATATAAAAAAAGGACTTGTCGTGAAAATGTGTCAACATCCAATATCTCAAAATGTAGAACAATTCTGGATTAAATTGAATATAAATAAGACTAAAATTATAATTGGAACAGCATACCGGCCCCCTGATTTTAACGTTCAAACTTTTATTGATGCACTTTATGAATATGTTAATGTCTTCTCACAATGTGACAATTTAATATTGCTAGGCGATTTTAATATAAATATGCTTAATAAAGATGCTGCAGACGTAAAAAAACTTAAGGAATTTTTAGATATTTATAGTTTACAGCAGGTTGTAACATCTGCTACACATTTTACTGATCACAGCTCAACTTTACTTGACGTTGTTTGTACCGACGCTCGCGTGCGTCAAGTAGATATCGAAGTTATCGGAAATAAAAAGTCGAATCATGCATTTATCTGCTGTCAGTTCAATTTTAAACCTCCAAAGCTCCCACCTAAACGTCTAACTTATAGACCTCTCAAGGACATTTTACCGCAACAATTCAATGATGATGTAAGCTCAATACCCTGGTGCCAAATCTCGACTCTAGATGACGTTAATGATATGGTGTCTGTTTTTAATTGTTCGTTATTGACTTTATTTGATTTGCATGCTCCTATTAAATCCATCGTCATTAGACGTCTTTCGCATCCATGGTTCACAGATACTATAAAGACAATAACGAGTAAAAAGAATGCAGCTCATTTGAAATATTTAAATACTAAAAAGGACAGTGATCGCGAGTATTTTAAAGAATTAAAAACTGTAGCCCACAAAATTTCAATTCAATTTCAAAATATCTTTATTGGCATAATTAATATACATAGTACAATACCAGTGTAAATAAAATTAAGGTCCTAGTAGTACTATACAAAGAAAGTTAACATCGTTTAATGAGTACGTACACTCTTCAAAAACTTTTAGCCGGGATCATATTTATTAGTGGAAATGGAAGGATTTAGCCTGTATGCTAGTCAAATTAACATCAGGATTTGCGACATTATGTAGGTGGGAACAGATGTACCATTACATTTGTAAAGTAGTGATTACAATGAGTTACGAAAACCTGGCGACAGTCGGACAATGATATACAAATACCGTGTAATAGAAATCGCCAGGAAACAGCACAAACACATCAAAATACCTTCAATCACACGAGCTCACGGGAGCCGCAGCGAGCCGCAGCGACGTGCGCCCACGCGAGTCCAACCCGATACCTAGTGGTAATACGGGCGAAAGTCGCGCGGGCGCCCGCCACAACGTACGAGCTAGCCGGTCGGTGTGCGAATGACTCAACCTATGCATCGCGCGCTAAGAACAAGTGATGGGGCAATTTGTATCGATTATAACTATCGATATAGGTAATATCTTTAATTTTAGTTTGGCATATGTTTTTAATTAAAATGTTTTTGTTGTTGGGAACAGAATGTAAATAGAACTTTTCAGATAATTTATAGATGAATACGTCAATTTTAGGCAGCCCTATTTTTCGATGCAGATGATGCAAGTTTGTCCGAAAGGGAGTATTGAAAGCATACTTTAGTGCTTTATTTTGTATAACTTGCAGTTTATTTATGTTCGACTTGCAAGTGCTGCTCCACACGGGACATGCATACGTGATGCAGGGGCGAACCAAAGTTCGGTATAAGCGAAGTTTTGTGTGGCTACTAAGACATGATCGTCTGTTTAAGAGCGGGTTCAGGGCGTTTAGTGCTTTAGCCCCTTTGATGGAGAGTCTTAAAGTATTTTCTGTCCAGTTGAGCTTAGCATCGAGAGTTGACCCCAAGTATTTCAAAGAGCGACTCCAGGGTATAGAGTAGTCGTTAATTTTTAATTTTCGAGAAGGGAGCTTTCTTTTCGTGGTAAACATGATGGCTTCTGTTTTAGAAGCGTTAATTTTCAGTTTCCACTTTTGGAAATAGTTAAGCAAGAGTTCTAGGGATAATTGTAGGCGACCAATGATTAAATCAATGTCTGCGGAAGAAGTGAGCGAGGCCGTGTCGTCTGCAAAGCAAGCTATACTGGTGCGTGGTTGCACTGGAATGTCGTTCAGGTACAGTAAAAACAGGTAAGGTCCCAAAATTGAACCTTGGGGAACTCCTGCAGGCACGGGCATGGGCTGAGATAAGTGACCGTTGACGTGAACAATAAAGCTGCGATTTTTTAGATAGGAGTCTACGATTTTGACTAGTGGCATAGGCAATTTTATGGAAATCAACTTATGAAGAAGCGCATCGTGCCAAACCGTATCGAAAGCCTTTTCAATATCGAGCAAGAACATCCCTGTCGAGTGCTTAAGATTAAGGTTATGCGACGCAATTTCGGCTACCCTAGCTAGCTGCTGAACCGTTGAGTGCCCTTGCCGGAAACCGAACTGCTCATTTATCAAAAGATGATCGGATGCACTTAACAACCGTCGATATATAATTTTTTCAAAAAGTTTTGCTAGGCATGGAAGTAAGCTGATCGGTCTGTAACTAGTAGGGTCAGCTGGGTCCTTGCCAGGCTTATGGATCGCGATAACTTTTGCAACTTTCCACTTGCTTGGAAAATAATGTTGGAGTAGACAAGCATTGAAAATTTTTGCAAGGAATACTAACCCTTTACGAGGAATGTTCTTAATTAGGATGTTAGTGATATCATCAATGCCCGGGGCTTTTCGAGGTCTCAGGTCAGCGATGTATTTTTGGATTTCACGGGGATGAACTAAGCTAATGCTTTCATTGAAGGTTGGGGAGTCTTTGAGACTTGCTACGGAGAGGTCAACAGAAGGTTGCTCATTACTTTGCCATTCGTGGGTAAGAAGCATGTTGCTTAGGAAAGCATTAGCTAAGGTGTCGCATTGAGATTGCTGATCAGTACTTAGGGAACCATCGGACGAGCGCAGAGCGGGCATAGCCCCTGCTGCTGGGCGCAAGGTTTTAACGAGTCGCCAGAGATCATTTCCGGGGTTATCAACCTTGTTTAATTTGCAATTCCATACTTGGTCTTTATGTAAGTTAATAAGAAGGCTAATTACACTTTTCAGTTGGTTAACTTTGCTATTAAGAAATTTGCGTAAGAACAAATTACTTTCATTTGAAGCATACCTGCGCAAACGATTCTTGACGTTTATTATACGCCTGATGCGCCTTGGTAATGAGCTACTGGTCCATGGTTTTAGCAATGAAGTTGGCACAGCCAGGTCTCTGGCATCTAGCAGAAGGCGCTGCAAGTGAGAAATAGCAGTGTCAATATCTTGCGGAGAAGTGTAGACTTGGGAAGTAAGTTTGAGATTAGAATTGATGCACTTACGGTACTTCAACCAGTCTGCTTTGGCAAAGTTAAATTTAAAAATTGGTGTTCTCGTAATTTTAGTGCGAAATGTGACAAAAACTGGGAAATGGTTAGACGATAAGGCTTGGATTGTTTCTATACTTAGAGGAGGGTGAAAGTTTTTGTTCAGTACCAGGTCAGGAATCGATGGGGAATAGTAAGCGCAGTAATGAACCAGTGTGACATCTCTAGGTGCATGAACGACATATCCGTTATCAAACATGTGCTCGTAAAGGCTCTTACCGTGTGTATTGCTGGGACCAGGAGACCAAAGAGGATGTTTTGCGTTAAAGTCGCCCATTGCAATTACTTTGGGGCCGGAGTTCATGATTTTCTCGATGTCGCTAAGCCTAAGCGGGAGGTTGGGGGACTGATACACGGAGTATATCGTAATGCTGTCGTTAGCAAGCGGGACTGTAATACCGATACCTTCTAAATTGTGAGTATCCAGGGCTGGAAGGAGATTATGTGGAAGGTCAGTTCGAACAAGGATAGCTACGCCCTGTCCGTCACCATCACGAAGCCTGTCCTTGCGGTAGCACACAAATCCGGGTGTCACGTTCTTATCACGCGAATCAAATAGGTTGTACTTACTAGGGTAAATAAAACGGTATATAGAAATAAAACCAAGTTTATTGACATTAAATCCCTAGCAAGTACATAGATCGGATCTCTGGGTCGCAGGTAATTTGATACTGGCTGAGCACCCTTGGTGCAGTAGGAAAACTACCACTTCCCTGTAACTCTTCCCACGACGACACGGGGTACACCGGCGCGCGCAGCAGGGCAGCAGAAACGGTGGGGTAAGTACAGGACCGAAAGTGGATCCAGCGGGTTGTAGAACCCGAAAGGTGAAGCGGTAGAGGTAAGTACAGGACCGGTAGTGGGTCCTGCGGTTGTAGAACTCGAAGGGTGAACCCTGGAACCCGGAATTAGTCATTTCAAGAATTGTCCGAATTCCCCGTCTGACTGCCACATGCCGATTCCTTAGCTTGATTGAAGATGGGAAGTGGATAGCAAGCAAGCTTAGCAATCTAAGATGTGGCTGTCAGCAAATTACACACAATAAAAGTGAATTTAGCAAAATAAATTTAGAAAAAGAACAAAGAACAAGATAAATTTATGGTAGGTAGTTGTTTTTAAAAAACTATCTAACAAAATAGTAAAATTGAATATTTTAAGCTGAATAATTTTAATAGTAACGATATTAAACGTATTTTGTACATTATTATTGTTCCATTTAAGAATTATTTAAACAAGGAAAGTACTTAGGTACAAAGATAACTTTACGTTGGTTAAGTAGAATTAATTTAGAAAAATTGACAATTTAAATGTTGTTTTGAACATAAAAGATTGCTAATTATGATATAAAATAAGCACTAAAGCGTGAAAATACATTTACCCGATGATTATGAAAAATGACAGTCATGCAATGAACAAAGAAAGCATGTACTAGTCTACGTTGATATTTAAACTAATAAAAATAGTAATTGCTACACTTACCCAATTAATGGGGATAACACAATACTATAAATTATTATATCGTAGACAAAATTAGTAAAAAAAAGTACCTATTTAAAAAATATACGAGTAATCGAGGTGTTCTCGCTACAAAGGCAGAAGGATTGTGTCGAACATCCGATCGGAAGAGTAGCGGCTCGGCTGTGGAATGTAGGTACGGCTACCTACGCAATGTGATAATTATTAAAGTCGTACAATATTAACGGAATTATTTTGTAAATAGCTATGTTTTGTTAAATTAATTAGTATAAGTTTATTTATGTAATAATATTTTAGTTTTAAGCAGTAGTTTTTAAGTGTTTTCAATGATAACTTTTTGATAGTTCCTAACAGAAAAACAAGAGCAATTACACTCAGTAGTAAAACGCGGCAGGCGTTACATACCCCCCTTTTTTGGGTAGGATTTTCGCTAAGAAAATCCGCTGACTAAAATGTAAGCTAGTCTGTCCTTCTTACTATTGACCATTCTAAAAATTACGTGGTACACATTCATTTCAACCCTTCCATTCACCCCCCTACTTTCTTTCATCCCTTTCACACACAAACGGTTATCTTATTTCGTTTTAAGTGACTGCGTCCTTTCCAAAAAGAGTACTAGACTTTTAACCGCAGCTTAGTACTCACACGTAATCAATAGGAGATTTAAGGTAACCGTTTTTTTCTTTTTATAGTATAATTTTCTTATCTTCGGGGTAGGGCCGAAGATAAAATAATTAGAATGTCCTAGGGGTAGGGCCTGGAGATTCAATATTTTTTTTTGTAAAAAAGAAAAATTAGAAATACTATATATAAGTAAATATATTTAAGACGGTAGGTAGTTTTAGTAAGTAAGACATTGTTTTAGGCTAGTTTTGGATTTTTTAGTATAAGTTTTGGTAGTTTTAGTAAGTGTAGTTTTTGTTTTTTTTTTTTATAAAGTAGTATTTAAGGTATTTTTAGAGAATATTAGAAGATATTAGAAGACGCATGCCATGCTCAAGATTTAAGTTCTTGGCAGGCCTAAGGCGTTAGATGGTATTACACATCAATCTCTTGACTGACTCTTACAGTCTGCTCGAGAATTAGTAAGCAGCTGGAGGATTCTATGTTTTTCTCTCACTTCCATCCCAGCAAGGAAGTTTTGTAAATATAGAAAGTTTTATTTTAGTTAGGTAAAAGTTTAGATATAATTATTTAGAATAGTTTGTAAGTTTAATATCCTTGACATGCCATGTACCTCTTCATAAAGGAGTTCATCTTTCTGAAGTGATAAATATTTGATTGGACGAGACATCTCTATTACTTTATGTTTTAATTGTAATTAGTTTAATTGAATAGTTATTTTTTGAGTAAGTGTTGCAAGTACCTGAAGTCTTAATAACTAAAACACAACAAACGGCAGAAGGAAAATAACAAGAAAACAAATGCTACTATCAAAAGTACACAACAATTAAAACACAGGGATAGACAGAGGTTGGCAGTGCAAAATCAAAGTTTTCCTTCTGTGCGATGTGGTAGGTTCGATTTTGAGTTTTTAATTGTATGCAATCACCTTGAAAGAGAAATAGTAAGGTATTCCCACAAAGCAACCACAGCACACAAAAGTTGTAGTTACAATTCACTTAAAGCTAGACAAAATAATCAGACCAACACCAAAGATGACCAAAAATGCTAAAACCAGCAAAAAGGATACTCAGCTCAGTATTTCCTTAGTTGGGCGCCATAGTCACGTTCTTATCACGCGAATCAAATAGGTTGTACTTACTAGGGTAAATAAAACGGTATATAGAAATAAAACCAAGTTTATTGACATTAAATTCCTAGCAAGTACATAGATCGGATCTCTGGGTCGCAGGTAATTTGATACTGGCTGAGCACCCTTGGTGCAGTAGGAAAACTACCACTTCCCTGTAACTCTTCCCACGACGACACGGGGTACACCGGCGCGCGCAGCAGGGCAGCAGAAGCGGTGGGGTAAGTATAGGACCGAAAGTGGATCCAGCGGGTTGTAGAACCCGAAAGGTGAAGCGGTAGAGGTAAGTACAGGACCGGTAGTGGGTCCTGCGGTTGTAGAACTCGAAGGGTGAAACGGTGCAGGTAAGTACAGGACCGGTAGTGGGTCCTGCGGTTGCTGAACTCGAAGGGTGAACCCCAATTAATGGGGATAACACAACACTATAAATTATTATATCGTAGACAAAATTAGTAAAAAAAAGTACCTATTTAAAAAATATACGAGTAATCGAGGTGTTCTCGCTACAAAGGCAGAAGGATTGTGTCGAACATCCGATCGGAAGAGTAGCGGCTCGGCTGTGGAATGTAGGTACGGCTACCTACGCAATGTGATAATTATTAAAGTCGTACAATATTAACGGAATTATTTTGTAAATAGCTATGTTTTGTTAAATTAATTAGTATAAGTTTATTTATGTAATAATATTTTAGTTTTAAGCAGTAGTTTTTAAGTGTTTTCAATGATAACTTTTTGATAGTTCCTAACAGAAAAACAAGAGCAATTACACTCAGTAGTAAAACGCGGCAGGCGTTACACGGGGATATGTAATGTAAGTCTGTTGGTAAGTCGAGTTTCGCATAATGCAATAATATCTACGTTCGGAAATCGGCAAGCTCCTGCTGTTTCCTGGAGACGCCATCAGCGTTCCAATAAATTAAGCGCAAACCACTGGAGCTACACATAATGTCCAAGATGATTAATTATAAGTATTACTTTTTCCATGAATGAATTGCATTTGGAAAATTCTTGCTTTATAGTTTGGATCGTAGAAAGGATCTCCAATATCTCGATGGTGTTCGAGTCGTGAGAGGTTTTAGGGGCTGCTGCACCAGGATAATGGCTTGGCTGGACTAGTTTCTGGACGGGGGGTATCGTGGGTGTTTTGGGCAGCTGGGCAGGCCACTTCAAACTGCTAGCCTTTGGTACTTCTGGCAGGACTTGGGTCTTGGAATTAGCTATCTGCGCCCAAGTTTTTGTGGTGTCGTCTGTATTGGTGCGCGTTAGTTCACGAGATGCGGTCTTCCTTAACTTTTCGCGCCTAGACTCAATTCGGTCGATGTACTTTAGGCGTTCATTACACTGCATGTAATTGGCTGGGTGGTCCTGGTTGCAATTACAGCATTTAGCGGGAGTATCTTTGTCCTTCTTGGTACATTCCCAGGTGGGATGGGACAGTGCACACTTAACGCAGCGTGGAGGCCTGTTACAATTCCGGGAGGCGTGACCAAAGCCTTGACACCTGAAGCACTGCGTGCCTGGTTTCCTAGAGGGCTTGAAACGCTCAACTCGTACGCTGCAATTGGACAGATATTTAAGTAGCTTAAATTTACCCATATCGGTACCGCTTGGTAATTGGACGAGTACAGGTGGACACTCGGATGGTCGAAGAGTCTTCATTTCGTTTACGGTGGCTCCCGGAAAACCTAGCGTATTAAGTTCTTCGGGGATGCTTTCGATTGCAAACCTGGGTAGCCCTTTAATTACGGACTTCGGAAGCTTTTCGTCTCTTCTGGTAAACGTATGAAAAGCGATGTTTTCTTTGAGAAGCCCATCCCTCATTTGCTGATGGCTCTTTGTGGAGTAACACTGGACGCGGACTAGTTTGTGCCCTCTGCATGTCATATGGAAGTTCTTCGCATATTTTTCTAGACTGTCCTTTATCTTTTGAAGGGTCCAACTATCTGACATTTCTATTATTATGGGTGGAGTATTATTTTCTTTCTTCCTTTTGGTGGCATTTTGAAAAGGTTCAGGGGTATCATCGTCAACGGTTAGTACACTGAACTGATTCCTTATTGGCGTCCCCGGTGATGGGCTCGCCACCCTAGGGTTGGGGATGAACTTTTTAGCGTTCTTACTTTTGTCCGGTGGCGTAGTTTCCCTCAGCCTTTTATCGGGTGCAGTGCGGTCTTCCTTGTTCCCACAAAGCTCTTTTCAAAGAAAAAGCTGCATATTTTAATTTAAATATTAATCAACACATTAGGGACCCAAAATCCCTCTGGAAAAACTTAAAAAAATATGTTCTACCTCCTAAGATCGAATTTGAAATTCCTAGCCACCTATCAAATCCTGTGGAAATTAATAACCAGTTTTTGACTTTACCCGGTTCTAACTTTGTAAACAATCTTGATTTGTCTCATTATTTATCAAATAGATTTGGCACAGCTACGTTTCATATTGAATGTACAACTAGTAATGATATACGTAAAATTATTTCATCTCTCAAATCAAATGCACTTGGTAATGACAGTATATGTTTGGATATGATTACTATGACTCTACCTTGTACACTAAATTCTATTCTTTCAATAATAAATAGATCTATTTCTACTTCTGTCTTTCCCAATACATGGAAGATTGCTAAAATTAACCCTGTCCCAAACAAGGATAGCCCACAAACCCATAAAGATCTTAGACCCATTAGCATCTTACCTTGTCTTTCAAAGATCCTCGAAAAAGTTGTTTATTTGCAACTAGTTGATTTCTTAGAGAACAATAATATTCTTCCCGACTTGCAATCTGGCTTCCGAAAGGGGCGCAGCACATCCACAGCTCTCTTAGACGTAACAGGTAATATCCTAGAAGCCCAGGACAAAGGTATGGGCACTATTCTTGTACTTTTAGACTTCTCCCGTGCATTTGATTGTCTGAATCTAACACTGCTTTTAGCTAAGATGGCTTATTATGGATTTAGTGCAGCCACAATAAAATGGTTTGAAAGTTATTTAATGGAACGGCGTCAATATGTAGAGATCCACAGAGCAGATGGTTCAGTTTCATCTTCTTCTCCTGAAACTATTAGAAGAGGTGTGCCACAAGGTTCGATTCTAGGTCCTCTTCTTTACATTCTTTATAGTGCGGATATAACTAAAAACATCAAAAAGTGCAACTTTCACATATACGCTGATGACTTACAATTATATTTAAATTTTCATCCTCAAGACGTTGATGTAGCAGTTAAAAATATTAACGAAGATTTAGAACGTATATCCGATTGGTCTCAACGTAACTGCCTCGTATTGAACCCTGATAAGTCGAAATTCATGGTATTAGGAACTCGTCAGCAAGTTGATAAAATTATCTCTAGTAAACCTACTATAATGTTGCAGGGTAACCTGATTTGTCGCACAGAGGAAACGCGGAATTTAGGACTAACGTTTGATGCTCTACTTCGATTTGAAACCCATATAAAAGACATTGCACGGAATTGTTTCTATCGCTTAAAAATTTTATACAAAATTCGTGACCTCCTTAATGTACAACTTCGTATACGGCTCGTAGAATCTTTAATACTGTCCAGGTTTAATTATGGCGATACAGTTTATGGTCCACGGCTATTAGAGAAGACTAAAAAAATAATTCAACGTGTCCAAAATGCTTGCATGAGATTCTGTTATAAAATTCCACCACGGAGTCACGTAACCCCGTACTATAATTCCTCAAAGATCCTCAAAATGTCGAGTAGACGCCACATTCATCTCGCTACTCTACTTTTTGGAGTTATTAAAACACATAATCCAAATTATTTATACAAAAAACTTAATTGGTCAAATCGAATGCGACTACACAACCTTCATATTGGTAGACACAAGTCCAATTCCTTCAGAGGTAGTTTCAAATATGCCGCAGCCAAAATTTGGAATAACCTACCTCCACCCTTACGTACCGCTAAATCTATTATCTCGTTTAAAAATAAAATTAAGACATTTGTAATTAATATACAGTTTCAACATTCTGCCAAAAATACCCTTATCTTCTAATTTTAATTTTAATTGTTATTTTACCTCCTACTCTGTATACGCAAAACCTTATCTTTATATTTAACTGGTTTCATAATTGTATGACAACCAGCAACAATTTATTTAAGCGACCAAAATTTACCTATAGTTATCCTAACTATCCGGGCCATACGTTTCACATACTGACACACACCCTATTCACACAAACACACACTTACTTTTACACACCCTCTTAACGAACATACGCACACAACACACATCCTAACAAACACACGCAAATATACCCTCTACTTGCACACTTTATTAACACAGTTCATTAATTTTAAATTTGTTCTGATTATTATCTAGATTTAAGCATTTATATTATTTTGTTTTAGTGTTTTTGGGGCACAGCTGAAAATCAGCGTTGTGGCACTCCCTCAATGTCGGAGTGTCACAACATATGGCTGAGCTGACGTCCCTTTTTAGAAATAAGTTTTTAATTACTTTGTCAGTCCTACTGTGTACCAATACCTACTTATACCTAAAATAAATGATTCTATTCTATAATAAAAATGACATAAGTGTTTACTGAATAAAATACTTAAAAGAAAATTACTGATGGATTGATCCACTGACATAATCAGCGTACAATCCAAATAGAACATTGCCCAAAACACCAAAAAGGAGCTTTTTTGCATTCCGCTGACTTACTTAATGGCGGGAAACAACTAAATAAATTAGTTATAAAGTACACACACACACACACACACACACACACATACACACACACTTGGAATTGACGTAACCTTTTTCGCCACGCATCGGCCCTACTGGCCGGTCCGCCTTCCAAAACCAGCTCTGCTGGCGTGCACGTTCCATTGTAAACAACACTTTATTGAACAACACTGATCACTTTTACTCTTGATTGTCTCGAAATTACCACGATTTAGCAATTAAATACGCGCACCGCGGTCACCATGAAGTAAACAACCAGATAGCTCGATACAGACTGATTTATTTCACCAGTACCTTCACATACAATAAATATACTACAGTATCCATGCTATGAATACACCACACTATATACACAAACTCACTCTTGTAGTCAACAAGTATTCAGAAGACATGTTGCAGCTACTCTTGATACTATGGTGAAGAGCAACCACAAGTAATACCAGCCTGCTGCTCCCCCGCCGGTACACCGCGGCTCGTGCAGCGCTGTCACCGGCACTCCCGCATTGTCTCCGAGTCTACACCTTCATTACCAGCCCCTCAACTATTGTTTACACGCTTTTGAAATTTGATTCTAATTATAAAGAAATCGTATTTGTTGAGCGCGCTCTTAAATGAAGCTTCAAATAATTGTTAATGTTTTTGAAGTTTATTAAAGGGGTGTATTGAAGATATAACTCTCTCTGCAAATGGGATATGTCTTGTGCTAGACTGTGAACGAATGAATGCGTTCAGCTTCTATCTTTCAGTTTTTATAATTAGAGGTGTAAAGGCGCTATAAAGGGGTAATTTAATGTATTAAGTCTTACAAAAGTGCAATTTAATCAGTGTCACTATCTGGTGTAGGGACAGGTTATGATCGGAATCAATACGCGACCAGCCACCGGCAGATGTTTGTAACCCCCCCCCCCGCTCGTGAACCACTCCCCTCCCCCCCGGTGGTCCGCGAGTGCCGATATTAAGTTTATACAGCGATTTGTACCCTTCTTTACACCGTCCCGCGCCGCGGCGCCGACGCACACTCCCGGACGGATTAAAGTACTTTTGGGAAAAGTTGAAATTCAATATGTTATGAAAAGCAGTAAACTTGTTGCAGACAAATACACTCACCCACACGAATTAGCTGCAGGATTCCTTGGACTACTATGTAAATTTGTTGGAAGCAAACAACGGCATAGTTACTCTTATAACGCGTGGAAATCAGCTATTTCCTGTTGCAAATTATAAAAAAGACATAGGGTAGATGATAATCTACTTTTTACAAAATGTCACAATCCTTTTTCGAATTCGAATGAAAATACAAAAATGAATAGAGGTTTTAGGAGGCCTGAGGATTAGCATTTTACAATTTATCTTTGACTCAGTTGTCAACCCAATTACTCAGTTGAAACAAGCAACTCGTCGCCCAGTGTGCGTCGCCCGAATCTTCTTTCATCGAACATTATTATTGGGTCAATTGCCGCCCCCGCTGCAACCCCCCCCCCCGCTGGCGCCCCCGCGGGCCGGATTACTTACCGTATTTGTCGCCCCCGCGCCACATAATGGCTTGACGAAATTATTGCTCGGCTGCAAACACACGGAAGTCAGTTGATTAAATCCCGCCGCTCAGCCGCCGGCGGCCATACTTGCTCGATGTTTGCCGACGGACGATGATTCAACCACTAATCGAATATTTACTTTTGTAGCGATTCTCGGCAAAATAACTTTCATTAAGGAGTTGTGTTTTATTTTTATTGCACATTTATAGATGTGGGGATGTCCAAAACAGGGTGTAGTATGATATATTCTGACAAGACGCGCTAGTATATAGACGCGCGTGTATGAAACTATTGATGAATAAAGTATATTCGGATCGTAGCGGACAGAATACAATAGGTGTGAGTTTATGTATGTACTAACTATTTATACGCGTGATATTTACCTTTCAAAGCCAGGACACTACAGTCCCGCCACCGACAAAGTGTATACAGTTGTATGAAGTGTACCTCACCTCGAGGCCTTAGCCAAGTTCCAAACGGTGTTGACAATCGTCAGTGACAAAAATGAGAGGTGACTTAAGGCGGCATGTCAACCCTAACTTGGCTAAGGTTACGCAAGAAAGTCGTTTCAAATCCCCTGGTAGTTGCGGCTTCCGAATACATCCCGCTTAGGGACGGTACTGAAAAGTATCAGCGTCCGAAGAACGTAATATACGATCCCGACGACCCGATTACTCTAGCCATAGAGGCAGCCAATCAGCTCGCGACACCAAACATTTCAAACAAACGATTTCCCTCATTCAGCGCTTGTAGCTACACAAATTCGCGCCCAACTAGGCACCCTCAGGCCTGTTATCTTAATTTTTGTACCGGGTGAGAGCCTTCAGCGCTCCCCTTTTGTCCGGCCAAGTAGTTAATGCCATTGCCACGGAACTATGCCACGAATAATTCCCCGCTGTCGCAGTTATGGTGTCCTAGTGTGTACGTCGGGTCCTAAGGGGTGTGTTTCCAAAATGCTGGTAAGCAACTCTCCTGGCAGTCTGCTGCATCAGTGCCAGCCGGGTGAACATCAGTCTCGTGAGAACGGCGAGCGCTCGTCGTGCGAAAACAATTTAATGGCAACTGCTATGTTAGTGCAATTAACTGCATTATATTTGTTTAATTACACTGCACTCGTTTTGTAAAGTCAATACCCCGCAACCACTCAGGTGGCAAATTCAATTAATTTAAATAACCACACGCATATTTAAAAGTCATTCGTCTTGAGAACTTTAAAATTCAAAATTCAAAAACATAACATAACAAATACCTACTTTATTGCACACAGGAAATACAAAATTACAAACAAAAGAGAAATAGAAGAGAACAATAGGCGGCCTTATTGCTAAGTAGCAATCTCTTCCAGGCAACCTTTGTTTCGAATCTTCGTTCGTACATGCTTATAAAAATTAAATACACAAACATAGATACATGACAGAGTACATTATTAACTTCTGGTTACTGGTGGCTCTGCTCACCCTGTTAGGGATAACGGGCGTGTAGGTATGTGAGTAGGGTACTCAGTCGTCGCGAACCACGTTCCCACGCGGTGCTTCCACTACCTACTAAATAATATTATGCACAATATTGTGCGCACACCTCACAGCTGACTGGCTCCACCACAGCACACCCTTCACCGAGCCCGCCGTATCCACGGGGTTGGACTGAACAAACACCAATATTGAACAATAGAGCCAATAAAACTTCTATTAAATAAAGATTACCCACAATATTGAATATCATAAAGCTCTGTGTGAGCGAGCAGGTGATGGATTGTGATAATAATGTAATAAATGTATTGATAATAATGTTTGTAACACCTGACCTATCTGTAATTACACTCATGGATAAATAAACATGCATAAACAGCCTATAAAATATACGTCCCGCTGCTAGGCACAGGCCTCCTCAATCCAAGGGTTATCCTCTCAAGAGGGGGTATGGAGCATACTCCACCACGCTGCTCCACTGCGAGTCGGTGGAGGTGTTTCGACTCGCAACTGGGACCAACGATTTAGTTTTCCGAAGCACGGAATCATCATACTTTTTAGGAAAATCAGGTGATTCCACCTCTAATATTCTATTGAATAAATTTCAGAAGTCTCAACGAGTAGATCTTGGATGTAATTAACTGTACATATGTCATTCTTAACGAGATAATGATAGTAATAACCAGGACAGCACCGTAATTGTGCTATCAGCTCATCATTCAAATTTATTGCCAAAACTGCACATTATTACATTCACATTATCATGCAAAATGGATTACCTTCGCGCCCCACACTACGTGGAGCTGGTAATCGACACACATAGAGCAAGGAATACAAAAACGCTCAGCCACTACTAGAAGCGCCTTTCTGAGAAACAGTTACATTAAAGACTTCATCCCTCTAGCATTTTATCCCGCTTTTGTTTCGTGATCCACTTACCTAACTTGAAAATTTGACACGTCTCCTTTTTACAAAAGTCACTGCCATATCCGACCGTTGAAGTTAGGATAGTAACGTATCGACTATGTGCTTAGATACTTTAGTAAATGGTAAACGGGACTAATGGCTTAACATGCCTTCCGAAGTACGGAATCATCAAGAGCGTTGATCAAGGTGGGGGTTGGAGTCGCTGTCGTCAGTAAGTATACCCTCAAGACCTTACCTATCCTCTGGGTGGTGCTAATCATGCGACACGTTTACGGATGGTAGGCTTTGGTCGTAGCTGGTTACCCCCCTCTAGATAAACCCATCCCGCGGATCGACACTCGTGATGTTTTCAGAAGCTGTTATGAGGAAGAGTTCCGGGCAGTTGTACTATGCATGGGTGCCGATGCCAGTGCCCTGGTGTACTCATTGCTTGGCTGACTTCTTAAGTAATATCTCACCCCACTGCTTTTTCCCTGCCTATTCATTCTTCTTCAAACAGGGTGAATTTAGCCACAAAATTTTAAGCCACATCTTCACTTGCGACGAATTGAGAATGTGGTGAAACGCAAAAAATAAATAAAAGTAATTTGTCATAATTCGAATACTCTTCAAAGCTTAAGTTTAAAGTTGTAGTTTTACAATTATTACAACATTTTTTTTTACATCTTTCGCCTCTAGCATCGGCTGGGCGTAACATTCCATGCTCTGTGTCCACTATTAGCGATCGTTATCGACGTATAATCGACATATAACGACGCTATCGATACAATCGGTCACAACTCCAATAACTAGAGATAACTGTAGTTGTTTCAGGTGTTTCATCCCTCGATGGCTGAGCTATGGTTATATTATCTAGGTTAATTATATTAACAACTAATATAGATCACGAGTACCTCGGCTACCGTGGGTGGTACATACAAGTAGATACTCTAAGTGTTAAAGTGTGGTTACAAATATCCTTCTCAAAATTATAGGCTACCTATTCCAACGATGGGCTGATCAATTATACGCAAAGGTTGCCTGGAAAAGATCGCTGACTAGCAATAAGACCACCTATTGTACTCTTTCTATTACTCTTTTGTTTTTATTTCTCTATTTGATGAAGTAGGTAAATGGTAACAAAATAGGCCACCTAGGTAGCTATTTTTTCCAGGCAACCTTTGGGTATAGATGTTGGATATTTATATTTTTATGGTACATTTACGTCTTTCATGTATAAATAAATTAAAAATCTATGTATGTGTGCCTCCCGCACGGTCACGATCATTAATATGTATAGACTTTGGTACCATGTCACATTAACTTTTTTGACAAATTGAACTGTAAGTCTCACTAAATGTCAAATAATGTTAGTGCGACAGAGTCCTAAAGTGGGTACATTATATTGCTCATGACTCATGACTGTATGTGTGCGATAATGTAACATGCTGTGGTGGTGCGCGGTGACGTCACCACGCCCCGTGCAACACCCATTCAAATAGATCAGCAACGATTAGCGCAGAGATTATCTTTTTTTATTGTCCTTCTTCTATTGAAAAATATATCCGAATGGTATTTTAATGGGTACTTGTATTTTAAATACCATTTTAATGAAGATACCGGGAATAGATGTGGATTGAAACGGATACCAGGAAACATAGTGGCTTGTTATAACTTGGTACGAAAAACATTGTCTTGTTTAGTAACGACATAACACAGCATCATACCTATATACCCGAAGGGGTAGACAGAGGTTTCAATACATGCAGAAATTTCGCATACCTACGAAGTCCTAAGATGGACATGATGAATGGTATGATGACAGGTAATATCTCATTGTCTGTATAGTCCATCTTCTTGGAAAGGATACAATAGGGTGGTTTCCAACTAGTCAAATCAGTTACTTTTTACTAAACCTCAAAACACGAAATTACCATGGAATTTGTATGAAAAAGCAACTTTAAAAACGTGACAAAATGTCGCACTTATCATATTACATTAAATTTTCAAGTTAAATAGAAAAAATAAAACGTTTTTTGTCACCTTTAGATCTGTTTTTATTTAGTAACCAGAACTTCATAAATTACCTTGATCTAGGAAACTACCCAATTCTGCTGTCGGTTTTTACAACGTGCCTGAGATGTATGTATGTATAATACCGCGGGTTTCGACCAATAGTCGAACGTTGAATGGCAAATAGGATGATGTATGTAATATTAGTCGCGTCGCGCGCGACATCGTAACCGTGCAGCCCCCGCAGGCGTAACAGAGCTCGTTACGCGTCAATTTCGTCGCGCCGCTAACGAGCCGATACCGCGTAATTGACCGCCGTGCACTACAGAGTGATTCGCTTACAACAGGTTATGTACGTACATCCTATTTATTAATCGGAGTTGTACTTTCATGTAGCTGAAGTTCAACTTACAAGCCCTGTACTAAAGCTAATGTGATGACGACAGGGCAATTACACAATAAGGCTTTAAAGACCTCATTGAAGCGATTTCTCTATTAAAGCAATATTGCTTTTTGACGTTTTGTTGACATTGTTTTTATTCGCATATGCGCAAATGACAAATTGCAATGTTGTTTTTTAGATAAATTGATTTAATGTAGCCTGTTAGACTAACTGTACTGGACTTCGCTACACCATTCCGGTCCAGTCTACTAGTGTCATCTACGGAAAATCTACAATACTTACCTACAATATCAACCACAGACATGACTCACGCCCGTTATTCCTATCGGAGTGGGCAGAGCCACAAATTACTGAAAGGAACTTTCGTCCACTCTTCGTATTGGAGTCTGTACTACAGAAACAATCCTGATGCCTAGTTCAGTGGGTTCCAGCCACACAATCATTATACCGGGTGAGAGCCCCAGCGCTCCCCATTTGTCCGGTCAAGTACTGATTATTTATCTACCTGTCGCTCCCTGTACATATATTTGCAGCGACTAACTACTGGGCGGTAATTGGCGGCCAATCAAGCGGCCGGCGGCACTTCACGCCTGACCACCTGCGGGGCAGACATGTTGCGGCTGTTGCTTACACTGTGTGCCGGGGTCATCGCCTGCGCTTACGGCGATGGTAAGTCCATGAATCACATAACAAATACTTCATTGCACACACTGGTAAAACAAGATACAAAAACAAAAGAGAAATAGAGAGGACATTAAACGGCCTTATTGCTAAGTAGCACTCTTTTCCAGGCAACATAAATCAGAATCATTTATTCAACGCCCTTTGAAGGTCAATTTATCATTTTGCACTCATTTTGTCATTTTGCAAGGTGTTATGACTGAGGAGAAGAACCTTTGTATAGAGGAGATATTTAATATATATATGTACATGCACAACGTCCTTATCGGGGTGGGCAGACACTAAGATAACCCGCAGCCACACCTGATTCTTGTCCCGAGCTGGATACGATGAACCGAATATTACTTTGTGTTGTTCATACAATAGGGTAACCAGCATATTGTCGGGTTGGAAGGTCACACAGGCAGTCGCTTCTGTAAAAAACAAACAAACCTGTCGAGTCTTCATGTTAGGTAAACGGACCCTGTGGAACACTTGAGAAAACGTGTAAAAACTAAACTTTACTTAGAAGCACTTCCAAAGATTTACCCAAAATAAACAGCCTAACAAAGGCCGCTGGCACGCAGGTAAGTACTTGGTTCATCATGCGATGGCTGTACATCTAACTACCCCAATTGGGAATATAGTTACCTTTATTTATTTTTATAAACTTGTTAAAGTTTTTCAACTCACCACCTATCACGTTGGAGTAACAGAAAACTCAGTGTGGGTACTTAGTTCATTTTGCGATGGGTGTATCTACCTTAATTGGTAGTAATAAACTTGATGTGAATGTTGCGCAGACGCGTCCCGCATGTCGCGCATGCGCGGCGCCCCGATGTCGGGCACCCTCAGCTCGGTGGGCGGCCAGGGCGAGGAGGCGCCGCCGGTGTACCGGCCCGGCTCGCAGGCGTGAGTACACACTACTTGCACTATGCACACCATGTCGACATTATCGACATTATCTTCTTATCGTGTGGATTGTGAGATGGAATACCAGCCTCAATCAACCCTGGTGTCAGGGTTATGATTGAGCCGCCAAAGGCCCCTGACATGGCTCATGTAACGATTACTCACTTACATCAGTAAATAGTAACTGGGACCAACAGCTTAACGTGCCTTCCGAAACACGGATCATCTTACTTTTGGTACAATCAGGTGATCAGCCTGTAATGTCCTAACCAAACTAGGGATCACAAAGTGATTTTTGTGATATGTCCCCACCGGGATTCGAACCCGGGGCCTCCGGATCGTGAGTCCAACGCTCAACCACTGGACCACAGAGGCCGATGACTTTAGAATCGACCTTATTATCCCTGTTTTTATAACAGCTAACCGGAAATAAGGTCATACAAGCTCCCGCTCGCGACTCCGTCCGCATGGATTTTGTTTATCGCGCGCGGCAATTTTATTCTACCCCTCAATAAAAAAATGATCTTATATCCTTTCACAAAGTCTGCCTCTGTACCTTTCATCAAAATCAGTTAATTATTTTTTTGTTGTTTAAGTAGGGATATCTTCCCGTAGTCCTCATTCGTGTTACTTTCAGAAAATCTAACTGATTTTATGATTATGTACAGATCTCTGGCTATGCAAGTAAAACACGTACTAGGCTGTTTTTCCATTATTCTTCGGTTACCTAGTAAGAATAACTGTAGCGCGTTGCTATAAATAATGTAACAGGCGTTTCGAAACAACGTATTCACTCCGCCGCATAATTTTGTTATTAATAGATTATGTGTGTTGAGTAGGTAACATTGCTACGCATAATATGGTAGGCGCAGAAATAAATTTATTAATGCTTCAGAAACCGTAAAATAACATTAATGTCCCGAAACATACCTACTTAAATGTAACTGTTACCTTATTTGAATGCATGCTTATCTGTAAAAACTACAGAATCTCTCAGGTCCTCTCCTGTTCAAGCTGATATATTATTAAAAGTAATGTTACTGCTTGCACTGAATTATTTGATTTTAAACGCGTTGATCCGAGTAGTATTGTTAAAGTATTCAAAAAGCTGAAACTTAAAACCTCGAAAGATTTATGGGGATTGTCTGTCAAATTGATGAGCTCTGTTATTGATATCTTAGCACCATATCTAGCTTACATTTTTAATATGAGTGTTGAAAATGGCACTTTTCCAAATTTAATGAAAATCAGTAAAGTTATTCCTCTTTTTAAATCGGGCACAAAATCAGACCCCACGAATTATAGACCGGTTTCTATTCTACCAGTACTTAGTAAAATTTTCGAGAAAATTATTCTCGACCAACTGCTATGTCATTTTAATTTAAATAACTTACTCCACAGCCAGCAGTTTGGTTTTACTAAGGGTCGGTCTACAACAGACGCGAGTGTGACATTTGTTCGACACATTTTCGATGCTTGGGAGAAGTCGCAGAATGCCGTAGGAGTTTTTTTTTTTTTTTTTTTTTTTTTTTGACGTGACTTATTGTAGATTTGCCGCAGATGGCATTAACTACTTGGCCGGACAAATGGGGAGCGCTGAAGGCTCTCACCCGGTACAACGTTTAAGACAACAGGCCTGAGGGTGCCCAGTTGGGCGCGAACCTCGGCTCAGGGCGTCGTCTGAGAGGAAAAATATTTGAAGGAATTAATCGACCCTAGTGGGTCGATAGCGATAAGTGCTGAATGAGGGAAATCGTCGACCACGCCGGCGGGGTCGGTATCGGGGTCCTGAAGTGTTTGGTGTCGCGAGCTGATTGGCTGCCTCTATGGCTAGAGTAATCGGGTCGTCGGGATCGTATATTACGTCCTTCGGACGCCGATACTTTTCAGTACCGTCCCTAAGCGGGATGTATTCGGAAGCCGCAACTACCAGGGGATTGCCGTAGGAGTATTCTGTGACTTGTCTAAGGCGTTCGACTGCGTGGATCACGAGACCTTGCTTTTGAAATTGAGGCACTATGGACTAAATAATGGAGCTCTCAGTTTGTTAAATTCATATCTAGGTGGTAGGATACAAAAGGTACAAATCAATAGTACAACTTCTTCGGGCTCTCATGTTCAAATGGGAGTTCCTCAAGGATCCATTTTGGGTCCGTTTCTTTTTTTAGTGTACATAAATGATTTACCTTATGTAGTACAGAACCAAGCTGACATTGTGCTGTTCGCGGATGACACTTCTCTTATATTTAAAATCGACAGAAAGTTAGAGGAATTTGACGAAGCAAACAGCGCTGTGTCGCAGGTTCTAAGTTGGTTTACAGTAAATAACCTAGTTCTAAATGGTAAGAAAACGAAGTGTATTAAATTTGTTCTACCAAACGTAAAGAAAGTAAATAATAACATTAAAATTAACGATGAGAAACTAGATTTTGTTGAACACACAGTTTTCTTAGGAATTACTGTAGATTCAAAACTTCAATGGGGCCCACATATTGTATCACTAGCGGGCAAGCTAAGTTCAGCAGCATATGCCGTCAGAAGGATCCGACAACTCACAGATGTACCCACTGCTAGACTTGTCTACTTCAGCTACTTCCACAGCATAATGTCTTACGGTATTTTGCTGTGGGGTCGAGCCGCTGATGTAGAAACTATTTTCATCATTCAAAAAAGAGCAGTTCGCGCTATTTATAAGCTGCGTTGTCGGGACTCTTTGAGGGAGCTGTTTAAAGAAATAAATATACTGACGGTCGCAAGTCAATATATATATGAAAACATTATGTATGTACGTAAAAACTTATCTCTCCTTCCGAGAAACTGTGAAAGGCATACTTATGATACAAGAAATAAACATAAAATTGCTATTCAAAATTCTAGATTAAGTAAATTAAATTCATCTTTTTTGGGGTTATGTATACGTTTTTACAATAAAATACCAGATAATATTTTAAATTTGTCAGAAAATAAATTTAAAGCTCACGTGAAGCTTACTTTATGTAAAAAAGCTTATTATAAGATTAATGACTACCTAAATGATAAAAATGTCTGGTATTGAATGTGTTCCTCTAGTTATTAAATAACTTGTAATGTATATCCTCATTGGTTTTTAAAAGATGTGTTGCTGTTGCAGTTTCTTGTCATTTCTTCTCCTCAGCCATAACACCTTGCGAAATGACGTAAATTCAAAAATGTTACATTGACCTTCAACAAGTTTATCCATGATAATTACGTTGAATAAATGATTCTGATTTCTGATTTGTATATTTGTGTTTACAGTCCGTAAATATTCCCAATACTTGGCGGGTTTATTAGGCCTACATCTCAACCTGTTTCTATCGCATGTTAACTCGTGTGTCACTATCACTTCTGTCACCAATCTCTCCCTAGGTCCATAAGACGTACGTGAATGAAGTTTATCACTATGTAATATTTTCCCTCCAGCTACGTAGTGTCCCAGTTCGTACATCCAAAGCCCCCGCACCAGCACTGGGAGGAAGAGACCTCCCTGACGCTTGTCCCTGAGAACAAGAACTGTCTGCTGTGCGAGCCTCAGGACTCAGGCGCGTGTCGGGCCATGCCCTCCTGTGTATACTGTGAGCCCACTGTGACTGCGCTGTGTGAGCGAAGTACTCCATGTTTGAGGTGTACCGGTGAGTGTTTACAAGTTTATTGTTATACTTATTATCTGCGAGGCCGGCTACTTATTCTCGTAGCAGACTCAGGAGCCATGTCTTCATGAGACTATTGCAAGTCCACTATGAGAGCGCACTATTGAGTGTAGGTATTGATAGGCTCAAGCCGTGGACATAGTTACTGGCATTTTTTGGAATAATAAATACGTACAGCTTGTTATAAAGGCTATTGTAAATAAAGGTTTATAGCCACATCTAGGTGGGATATCATTGCAGGACTCAAGATTTTGCCGAACTTATGCAGATTGCAATAATTAATACGTCATTTGGAGAGGCTTCTCTCTACTTCACATTCACTTCCCACACTTCTCATTTATTAATAAATATTAACCTTCGTGTATGCATTGCAGTGATAAAGAACCCGTTCTTCAAGTGTATCCCCGGAGAGAAGTACATGGACGAGTGCGACTCGTGCCGCTGCACCGATGGCCACTCAGGGTGGTGCACCAACCAGTTCTGCGAGTTCCGCTCGCTGCATATCTACGCTCTCAAACTCTCCGACGGAGAGTTTTACTAGACACCTAATAATAGTATACTGTACTCTCAGGGTAGTGCATCAATATTGTAACTAATACTTCGACTACGACACAATATTGCTACTTATCTTCGACAATGATAGAGAGTTTATTAATATAGTAATAATAATATCGTACTCTCAGGGTAGTGCATCAATATTGTGACAACGTACTGCTACTTATTTCATTTCCGTCAAGATAATTTATTAAACACGCTATTGCTAATAAATCGTACTCTCAGGAGTCTGCACTAAGCAATAATTGGACGAAACAAGCCACTATTGTATGAAAACACTTACCTCCGACTGAGAGTTCTATAAGAAACTCTGTCCATCACATGGACAGTTCTACTACGCTACTAAAATACACGTGTTTCTATTGAAAACATCCCAGGCACTACCTTGACTGTTAGTAATAGTTACGAATTCGTCCCAGGCGGACCTTTTCTCACATTTTTATCCTAAACGCTTGTAAAATTGTCACTTACTTTACAGTCTTTCAACTCCACCAACACAATTAGCTCGTAAGCCACAAATTGTCAGGAAATAAATGTTATTTTAATTGGCTGGTTGTTATTTGCGCCCGTTTGTGATGCCGCAACCTGAACCACTTCCGGGTTACTTTAAGCCTTTTAATATTACCCGACCAAACACAATAGCATGGAGAAATAAAGCTAAAGGTACGCGTCCACTGATACGCACATTGCACGATGAATTATGTAAATAAATAAAAACATTTTATTCGGAAACAAAACAGATCAGTTTGTTAGTAAAGCCTTACGACAATGTTACAAGGAAATAAAAATATAATAAAATACTACTTATGACGCTTTAGTTTTAAATTATTACTTTACAGTGAAATATATAATAACACTTTGAGCATTAAACTACAGAACTTTGTAAACTCTAGAGGTCCCGGGGCCGATGTGTCTATTCAGGAAACGGACTATTTTGGCTATACTCGGGTCTGCGTGTTTCCCCGCCAAATCTCCATTTTCTTTATAAGCCTTGTAGTCACCCTTACAAACTGTATATTGAATTGGTAATTTTTTTTTGACGTGACTTATTGTAGATTTGCCGCAGATGGCATTAACTACTTGGCCAGACAAATGGGGAGCGTTGAAGGCTTTCGGCGGGGTCGGTACCGGGATCCTAGTTGGTAACAGTGTTTCAGCCTATAAATAAGTAAGTTAACTATTTTAGATCAGTGGACACAAACCTTTCAAAATATTTTTAAAATATAAATAGTATCGTCAGTTGGTGTGTAGTATTGGTTACTATTGTAGTAAGAAGTATTGTGTTGCGGACACGGAACCGCGGGACCACGCATCTCTTTGATGCAAATATTGACACCATTGGCATTATAGGCGCACTCATTCGGATATCCTGCCTATATCCTTAGCCTTTATAACCTCTACATTTAGAGTTATTTTACCGACGAGGATTAGCAAAGTGAAAGCGACGCGGGTGGCAAACTATTTAGTTATAATTGAGGAAAAAAAATGGTTTAGCTTCCGTGGGAGTCGGTAGCGTATTTAATGTCGATAGATGAACTACGGATAATCCTTTAAAACACGGTTAAAAATGCTTTTTGTCGTAAGGCTGTCCTTTTAAAATGCATATTGTTTTACTGATGTGTCTGGTAATGCCGGTCTTCCGAGGGTGTTTCAAATTGCAGCCACTTTTGGTATTGATATCAAATGTATAAGGTGTTACAGCATTAGGAACACACTTATCTACAATGAGCAGAAAATCTTGATTTTAATTATAATAGATTACCACCCCTATCCGCCGTTAAGCCGTTGTTCCCGGTTACTACTTACTGATGTAAGTACGTAGTCGTTACATGAGTCATGTCAGGGGCCTTTGGCGGCTCAATAGTAACCTGACACCAGAGTTGATGAGGCTGGTACTCCACCTCACAACCCACACGATAGAAGAAGAAGAACACCAGTTGCCGGGGGTGACATTAACATCGACAAGGGTCACGCCCAGCCACAAAACAGAAAAGGATGATTATTTCGATCATTATAAACTCCATCGTAGTGTCATGGGTTCAAATCCTGGTTCTTTAACCCATTAAATTCGCCTTTATGAGTTCGAAGTCATGTTTAGATCATAGCTATTGATATCACGTGGTTTTTAGAACTTGTGCGCGGTTATTACATTATACATAAATACTTATAGCTGGCGAGGAGAGTATATTATACGTACAGGCATGAGCAACATTATGCACCCACTTTAGAACCCTGTCGCACTATCATATTTGACATTTAATGAGACTTACGGTTTCATTTGTCAAAAAAGTTAATATGACATGGTTTCAAAGTGTATACATATTAGTAGTCGTGACCGTATGATACGTACGTGTCACTGCCCACTAATGTATACCTACACGGACGTGTGTAGTGTCTGTCTGGTTGCATAAATAATTTAAACCCCCGCATAATGGCCGCGCACAACAGCAAGCCCTGCGCAGGATCATACTCAAACATTGTGGATATTGTCCATTGTACACTATGCCATACTGTACCGCCCGCTGCGCTCCGCGCCTGCGCGTGATACTCGCGACGATCCATATTAACATTACTGTAAATAGGACAAACAATACTTAACGCCAAAATATTGTACCTAATACCATGGAAATTAACTGGGGTTGTTTATTGACCATAACAAACATATATGAAATAAATTAAATAAAAACACTTTCTCTATTCATTTGGTAGCTCTCTATAAATTTACAGTGCGAATTTCACACGTTACACATATACACGCTTATTAAATTATTTTATGCATACAAACTACTTATTCAAGACATAATCACATTTGTATAAACCTCTGTTAGTAAATCTTCAACATTATCCACCGTCTCGCTCCTCCCTGGCCACCCTACAAGTCATTAGCGCGCGGTTGCCGAGGAGCCGCGTAATAACCGGTAACAACCGCTAATAACCGCCCATTCGAGATAAATAGCCATAATGTACACAGTATGAGCACGGATAATGCGAGCGGCGCCGCGGGGCGCGGGGGGGCCGCCATTGTTGTTGCAGCTCACAACAATGTTATAACAAACCATCGCTTTTGATGCAACACTCGGCGCCCTCTGTGGGACCGGCTGTGTTCTGCAACCCGTTACTAATCATAGCTCTTAAAGAGTAATATTTATTTACACTATTATTTAATATTTTTTATCGGATGATCATCAAAGGGATCGAGCCAAAATATTATGAAATGCTTATTGTATAGAGCATGGGTTCTCAACGATGTGGCGAAGAAAGGGTCTTGAGTGGCTGCTACTGATTGTATTCAAAAGTTCATTAGAAAGTCTCCCTTCTTGATACTTGATTGTCTGATGACGCGAACAACTTGCGGGAAAATGGATTAACTATGTCGAAAAGAACACCTATAAAGATAATAAAGTAAATAAGTAATTAGGTGAATAGGCAATCCATGAAAATATTCATTATTATAAAAAATATAGGTGAACAAATGTTGGCATTAGCTTCAAGTTGTCTTTTGATGAGAAGGAACTGCTGCTTCTATAGAGTAGGAATTAATTATTCTAATTCATATTAATTTATTGCAAAGTCACAAACTTACTTACCTATATTTTTATAACCATGATTATTTTCATGGATTGTCTATGTTAACATCTAGGTTAAATTGTTTATTTTTGGATTCCTAATTCATAATTTTCTCCTCGCATCTTAGTATTAAAATAACTATCCTCATATTATAACATTAATAGGGAGGTATTATTCATCACATTCGTACCCATATTTTTTACAACGACACCAATAACGTAATAGTTCAAATTGAAAAAGTATCTTATAATGATTTCCGCAGAGACCGACAAAAGAACATTTAATAAAGTTGTATGAATGCTATACAACCAACACATGCACTCTATGAATAGACACAACAAAATGAAGATCACAAATGGAAAACTGATCGACCTCAATTTGAGATTCATAAACACGCTTCAACAACTCCCAATGCACTTACAAAAGGACATTATCAAATTCACATCAATTGAGTTGCGATACATACAGCTGACGGAGACGATGAAAAAACTTTAAGTCTAAATAACCTAGAAACCGCATTCACACGGGAAGACAAAAAAGTGGAGCAAGAACGTGTATCGATGTCGCCCGCTGCGACGGACACACTCGCAAACGAATCGGAAATCGCAAAAACGACACAATTCGTCAAAAAGGAGATTATCTGACTGATATTGGTGGTATCGAGTTACTCGACGACAGTTTTTCTGTCACCATTGATGCTTGCGGGCTCAATGAATTTAAACTTGCTCTTTTTGCGGTGCAATGATCACTTTGTACTGACAATTTCGACATGTGTGGTGTGGTGTCTCTGTAGGTGATAGGAAGACGGACAGTTAGGTGGTGTGTTGTTTACACAATTTGTTGTCCGCTTGATCAGAATAACTGAGATCAAAATAGCGAAAGTTTAGTGTGATGACGTACTTAGGTATGTAATCAAGAAACTCAAAGATATAGGTACTACACATCTGTTTAAGAAATATTATAATATATATTAGCTTATAAAATAAGTAAATAAACTGGTCATTGCCTATAAAATATCGTTTATTACGTTAATAATATCCCTTAAACTTCTAAAAAAACAAACTGAATAATTTCAAAAGATAGCTAGGCGATGGATTCAGTCTTACACTCACGTTATATGCGGAAGTGAGTTTCTGAATGCCTTTCGACGCATATAGATAAAGTATTTTAACTTTATCGAGCACAATGAACACAAGATTCAGAAATAAGGACAACAGATACAGAAAGGCATAACAGGCGGCCTTATTGCTCATGCAGCAATTTCTTCCAGCCAACCTTTAGGTACAGGAACATTTTGTACAAATGTAATAGTAGTAGCGGGTTAGTGCATATCTACAATAGGTCACGTCAAAATAAGAACAATGACGAACAATACTCCAATCCACGAACGTAAACATTCCGAACCCATTCAAGAACGTATTCCTTTCACACACGTGTCTAAATGTAGCGCCTGACGACACAACACGCCACACATAGCAGCCACGCCGCGGTTACTGGCAGATTGACAACACACAGGCCCAGCAACGAATTAATGAGCTGTAAACCTGAACTACACTGATGCTGTAATGAATACAGATGAATGTAAAGCAGATGTCACTAATACGATGGAACTCTTAAACTATGACCGGGTAGCTTTAATGTAACGCACAAATCGAATAAAACCAGTACATCCCACTATACGTAGAGCTCAAATCTTCCACTTCAGCCATGCTTACTTCACCATTTTAGTTTATCGACGAAACCACAATACATGACGATTAAGAACAGCTCATATCTTAAACTGACTCTCGCAAAATCTGCCCACGGACACTGATCTAAATATCGAGGTGTGTTTCAACCACATCTAACGATTACTACGAAACTGATAACTCCATCAAATCTAATATTATCAAAAATCACATAGGAACTAATACAAGTTAAACATTTGTTCCAATAATTCTACGCGTAGAAACAATAGAAAACCTTCAGACTTCAGACGAAAATACATCAATGATTTAGACGAGAATAACAATACACAGGCTCCTTAAAAGAGCTGTTCAGGAGCAGCAGAGGAAGATGTAAAGAAAAGACAAAGATGGCGGCGTGCGCCGGCGCGGCCGGGGCGGCACTGGCGGCGGCCGGCCGCGGCCTCACTGCAGCGGCGCCCGCGGCGGCGGCCCAGTAGCAGCGACGATGATTAACTTCCTAACTCTAGTTGGATTCTTATCAGGCTACTGGAACGACTTGCCGCAGTCTGTTTCTCATCTCTTTACATCCTAAAATCGAAATTTAATGATTCCTAAAACTAGAGTGTTAGAATAGACCACCGTGTACCACTCTTCAGTTACCATTAGTAACCTATTTGAATGGAAAAAAGTCTTCTTTAAGTAGATAAAGATGAATGTCATCTCTACAGACGTAATCTTTTTTCTTGTGGTTATTAGAGTAGAAGATTTCTCGTATTTCATTTTGTTCTATTTTACAACCATAATACTTGCTACCGCTTCGGAACATCCAGATGCAGATAAGAGACAGCGCAAGAATCTCCAATAATTTTCATAGATTTCAGTGCAACCGGCTTTACAGGGGCTCTCCCACACGCGTTGGTAGCGTTTAACAGCCAAACATTTGACCAATATAGTTGAGCTGAGCTTCGACATTATCTCTACAGGATCAGAGATCAGCGTTCTCTGGTAGTTGTGTTCACGAGCCAAATAAAGTACCACTATCAGTTGACCTGTCTTCTAGTAGTGCTGGTGCCGGATCGCAGACCAGCATATACCGGATGTTGTGGTCGTAGTAGCGAAGCGTACGCGCCTTATTTAGCGATCAGCGACGAGATTTAGTGGCTCGCGGTCTGGTTAAGGAGTAACAATTAAAAGTTAAAGTAATAAACTAAACTAAACAAACAAACTAAACTGTTTTTTTTTAAACTTGCAATTTTATGTGTGTCGTAGATTTTACCTTAATAAACTTTTTTATTATTATTATTATTGTATGTCTTTTTCATATCTCGGGCCTATGGAGGCCCGGACGTTTATCTCAACCACGGAAGACCGTAGCATGCGTTTTTGGTATTCTGAGGAAGTCCAAGTAAAGGATTTACACTGGCATGGCATCTACGAGGCCAAACGGTGCGGTCGCGAAAATCTCACAGCTACATAGCCAATGGCGGCCTAAAAAGACCACAGCGAAAATTAACGCAGTAACCGCTCAAAATGTTATAAACCAAGTACAATATGTATAAGGTAAAAAATTGTGGTGTAATATTTTGTGGTATTACATACAGGGTGTTAGTGACATCGTAACGAAAACTTTGAGGGGTGATTGAGGCCATGATTCTGAGATGATATCAAGTGGAATTTTCCGTCGCAAAAGTATGGAATTGAAAATAATTAAAAAAAAAACAAAAATTTTCAGGAATATTCAGACTGAAATTTCCACTTGATATCAACTCAGAATCATGGTCTGAACCATCCCCCTCAGTATTAGTTACGGAGTCACTAACACCCATACCTACTGGTATGGCTACCGTATGTACCTGTGTGTGTGTGTGTGAAAAATTCCACTTGATATTAACTCAGAATCATGGTCTGAATCATCCCCCTGAGTATTCGTTACGATGTCACTAACACCCTGTATACTTAATAAAATAATAATTATTATAATTATAGTATTAACGATAATAATAAGCAAATTTTATGTAAAATAAATAATTCTTACCTAAAATGGGCACCTCAAGGCGGGCATAGAAGTCGAGGCAGACCGCGTAAAAGATGGTGTGACGATCTCAATGCTTGTTGGAGGGATTAGCCGGATGTCGCGCAAAGTCGAGAGTATATTGATTATTCCTGAGCGTTGCGAAATGACGTAGATTGAATAAGGTTTATCCATGATAATTACGTTGAATAAATGATTATAATTTCTTATACTATAAAAAGGCAATAAAGCTTAGGTGGGAATGGGTCAACTCTGTATATAGTCATAACTTGTCTTGGTGTAGAGCGAAATAGGTTCAAAAAGGCAGCATCTGGATACTTACTGCCCAAAACAGGAAGAAATGAAGATAGCCTACGTCACGGAAAAGATCGAATGTAGATGAAAACAGAACAAAATCATAATTGATTAAATCAGCAACAAACGAGTGAGCATTATTATTCAGCCGTGGTGACCTGAACATTGCTAGGAGCACCCTCTTACACTTGACGTCATCGTAGTACTTACTGTAGTATTGTATAGTTGTACATTAAAGTAAATAATACCGGGTAGTTATACTTAATCGGCATAATCGGTCGGGCCTTCAGCTTGTCGCCCTTTGTATCGACGTGTATGTTCGAAGTAATACTTTATGGTCCTTAAGTTATATAAACATCATAATAGTTTTTTGGTATAATCCCTTATCACCATAAGGTTCATCATATCCAGCTTACGACATCGTATCAACAGTGGCCTGCAAGTTGTCTTTGATTACTTGTGGCTCTGCCCACCCCATTAGGGATTACGGGCGTGAGTTTATGTATGTATGTGTTTTTGGTATAATAATCTTGCTATTATCAAAGTTAATATTGCTTCGTTGCTCCCACACCGCACCGCGAGCCAGCCGCGCGCGCTCACCAAATAAGCCGGGACCGCGCATTCTGCAACTCTCTATTAATATCCTCCCCGACCACGCGACATTCAACCCTATGTCGCCACAATAAAGCTCTCTGCCCACAGCTGTTCACGCCTCGATCTTCTATTTTACCTGTCTTGTTATTATAAATTGCTTCTCATAGGCCTACTGGCGTTTTCCAACAATGCCGTAGCTCTACGTACATTCCGGACACCGTGTCAGGTTTTGTATGGGAATGTTCTGCTGTACGTCGCGACGGAGTCAGTCTAAATTGTGTTCGCCGCTCGCTACGCCGACTCAGCCGCAATATTTAAATTGCACTCTAAACTTTTAACCGTTGAAATGAAATTTGTTCTGCCACTCTGTGTAAATCCAGGAATAACTCTTCAGATCGCGTGCGTTCGAATGTGGTTCTTATGTCGCGTTATTATTGGAGATATTGCAACGTGGGTTTGTTATTGAGTTGTGTTGTTTTGAATGTTGTGCGGGCGGGAGTTTCGCCAGAAATGGTGGTGCGATGCATTCGTGGTGTCCCACTCACACTTGAACAGTTGCTGGTAGTAAAGTATAGTCGTCTCTGTCTGGCAGTGTGGTTGGTAGCACGTGTCCAGTTTAAGTCAATGCTAAATATTGCGGGTTGTGTAAGAGTTTACGTGAGATCTTGTATGGCCGCTGTGGTGACGACAGCATACATCACATACCTCACCCGTGGAGTCACCGGTTTTGGCACTTTAGCCTCTACATCGCCTATACGATTGTAAACACTAGTTTTTTTGCATCGACGTGAGAATAGTTCCAACCTTCTGTGATGCAGGGCTGAGAATAGAATATGAACTATTTTGGTCACTTCACTTGTTGGCATGTTGTCCAGAATTAGAAAGATGGTTTGGCTGGTAATATAACTATTTACGTAGGAACTTTCAATTCGTCATGTTGAGATTATGGCTCCTCATGTTGTTGTTGAAGATCTTTGTTAACTGGATTTTTGTATTGGACTGAGTGTATCTATAGGTGGGATACTTTGCTTTTCTTATGGATGATGGACTCTTAACTTCTCACTTATCTTCAATACCAAGTGTGACCGTATATTGTGGTTCTACTCTTTTCAAACAAGGGCGTTAGTCGTCTCTGCTATCCGTGGTATTATAAGAAACTAAGTATGATTCAAATGAAAGGTATTTTATAATGTATTCTATTCATCATTAGCAGACAGACAATGATTGGTTGTAGACCCAGATCGTGGCTGCCAAGCTGATGCATCGAGTCACATTAGGGTTTAGTTATGGCTGCTATTTCTGGTCGCTTTTAAAATACTTAGGACATGCTTTCAGCGAATTTTGTTTTAGGTGTCGACATTCACTACTTGGTTGGTCAAATAGTGACTGCTGAGAACGCTGGAGGCAAGTTCTGCAATGTTTCTAATTTCAAAAATTAAGATATAGAACTAAAGCCCAGAAGGGGGTGACCCAAAGCGACCTGGCGACGCGGGTTGACCTGGAATTAAAAACTCTTGGCATGTCATGGGAGCAAGCTACAGAGACTGCAAAAGATCGCGAGGAGTGGAAATCTGCCATTAGAGCCCTACATCCTAACAGGGGATAAAAGGATTAAAGTCGAACAAAAACATTAATATAGACATTTTTCTACTAGTTAAACTTTAACAGGAAAATATTTTGAAGTATAAATGGATTGGGAGAAGAACCATTCAATCCAATGGGAGATCACCGATTCGCATTGGATCTAATTTCCAATTTCACTATTTCGCTTTATCTAGTTATCACCTGCTAAAATACTGCTTAGAAACGTAATATAAATAACCTAGGTATACTATAATATCGGACTTCTTCTTCTCTCGTGTGGGTAGTGAGGTCAGTAAGAGACCCAATCAGCCCTGGTCACGGCTACTATTGAGCCGTCAAAGGCCCCTGACGTGGCTCATGTAACGACTACATACTTAATAAGTAAAATAGTAGCCGGGACTGACTGCGTCACGTGCCTGCTTATTGTACACCACATGGAGTACTACAATGCAAGGTATGGTCCGCTCGCTGCGCACACGCTGCGCGTCCTCTAAATCCGTCCGCAGCCGTGAACTTCACTCTTATTACTTGCGGAGTATTGCAGACAATACTCCGCAAGTATACATAACAGATTATGTTCAAGATTTCGAGATTTTAGCAGGAATCTATTGTTTCTTGTTCTTCCTTCGTCGTTAAAATATTGTTCTTTGGATTGACTTGTTTTTTTTTTTTGGGCGGAAGGCAAGAGGGAACCACTGCCCTATTTTTCCCTAAAAAGTAGCAATCATGCTACACCGACAAGAGCGTGGCTCTTAAATTACTGATGTGTGGATTTCACTTTTGTGGTAACACAATAACGTAATAAAGTAGAAAAATAAATATAGTAAAGTAAGGAAGTCAATAAAGTAGGAGCGACGGCTTGCTTCTCAAACGCGTCGGTTCGAAGCCCGGTGCCAGACTTGCACCAATGAGTTTATGAGTTATTCATTTATCTTTAGTGCAATTTTCACTAACTGGTAGCTCGGCATTATATAGTGTGGGCACTTAGTTCATCTTCCCGAGCTTTCTGTTAGACCAACTTCATCGATGGTGAGCCGTATTGCCGTCTATAATACCGAGCTATCTACCTGTTAACGAAAATTGCACTCGAGATAAAATAATGACTCATTGGTGCAAGTCCCGTACCGGGGTTCCAACTGGCGCGTTTGAGAAGCTAGCCGGTGATACATTGAAACACAGTGACCTATAAATAAATTATACCCTAAATTATATATATTATTACAGCCTTTTCAGTACTCTGATTCATCACCGTGTCCATCCTGCGTTCATCACCCACACGTTGATGGCATCGATGTTGCCAGTGTCATAAACTGCATGCACAACAATAAGTGTCACGTCACCTCCGTCACTAGTGTCACGAGTGTCGCGACATCGTGTCGTAATGTCGTTGACAAATGTCACTGCCCATTAGTGTTCGTGTAATGTGTTCGATGAGTTCCGTCGAGGCGTGCATTTGGCAGAGACGGTGCATGTGATGTGATACCACTTCTGGTTGTTAACCTGACAACCTGTGTACTATAAATGCCTGCAATATACGAAACTCACGACTATATTCCCAAATGGAGTAGGCAGAGGTCAACCATCGCATGATGAACTAACTACTCGTACTTTAACTTTATTAGATCGAAGTGATAGGTATTTGTATCGTCGTTTGTAAAACTGAACTGTGTTTTTAATTTATCTTAAAGTACCCTTACCGGGGATCGAACCGACTTACCTAAGAATAATGCATCTTCTTCTATCGTGTGGGTTACTATTGAGCCGCCAAAGGCCCCTGACATGACTCATACACAACAATTGTTTAAATGAAGCACCACACCCATAACAAACATTATAGCCACGAGAGAATGTGCCAATCACCTTGCGGCGGGCGGTTGGCAGGCCCGCTGAGTGCCACCCTGGTGCGGTATGTCACAGGGTATAAGCACCTGTCGCCTGTGTCACCTGTGCTCTAGTTACATTGTTGTAGTATAACAATACCTACCTATTGAGTCTGACTTCTTTTGCCTGTATTATTTTCACCAGCAATGCCTTTCTCTCTCTATTTAAGAGCTGCGCTCTTGTCGGTGGAGTAGCCAAAACCTTCACCTCCCGATACGACACGACCTGCACCTTCTCTTTTATTTGTTTCATAAATGTTATCCTAGGTCTACCCCTTCCTCTCTTCCCTGCAAGCAAGCAATGCCTACGAGCTTCAAATATTCTCATTGATATTAAAAGTAGTACATTCTAGTAGGTCCACCGAGATTTAAAACATTCTCATTTGGTGTCTGGTTTATTGTATACGTACTTACATATTTATTTATATATTTTTTACTTAGTCAATTGTTAGGTAAGCGTGATCCACCCTAGACGACATCGTCACTTACCATCAGGTGAAATTGTGGGCAAACGCGAGTTTATATTATTTGAAAAAAAAAAAAAAAGTATATTTGTGTCCGGCGTGGAGCAGTGTGTCAGTAAGTCGCCGCCCACACGCGGCCGCGGGACATTACACAGATACTATACCTACCCACTGTATCGCTGATTCATTATATTATTATTAATTATATTACTAGCGACCCGCCCCGGCTTCGCTCGGGTGCAATGCTGAGGAAAAATGAAATTACAACATCACATTAAAAACCTCAAAAATAACAGTATTTCTTCACTATTTCATGTATGTTATTATACATATAAACCTTCCTCTTGAATCACAAACCGCATTAAAATCCGTTGCGTAGTTTTAAAGATTTAAGCGTACCTACATAGGGATATACGGACAGAAAAAGCGACTTTGTTTTATACTATGTAGTGATGTACACTGACAAGTTGTCTTCAATTTCTTACCGGCTGCGACTTCTTCCACTTAGGTCATTTTGCGATGGATGCGTTATAATCAAACGTAATACATTATAGTGACAAGAATTAGAAGAATAATAGAAGATAGTGACGGAGTGAGGTCGTGTGTTTCACCGGCTTGCCTCTCAGTCGGGGAGCGCTGGAATTGCACCGAATGAGTTATTAATTTATCTTAAGTGCCGGTCACTAACACAGTTGGCTCGATCATTACATTACTTACACTTATCATTGGCCTAACAGAAAGCTCGGTGAGGTGTGGGTACATAGTTCATTTTGCGATGGATGTACCTCCGACTACCCCATTTGGGATATAGTCGTGAGTTTATGTTATGTTATGTAAGTCTCCTTATTAGTGCGATCAAGTAATGAAAGCCATTTGAGGCTGATGTAAGGGCAGAAATATACCTTTTTGCTTCGTATATTTGACGAAACTGGATCATGGAAGGCGGTCAACGGCCATTACGAAAACCCTGGAGAAAGAAAATATTTGTATTTTCGTCACAGAGCCTGTCAAATATACTTATACATGTGGTGAGAGTGTGATCGCGGTATGCGGTATGTGCTGGTGTCGTGTGGGAGGCGCGCGAAATATTTGTGCCGGCGAGCGCACGCGCCGATACGGGGAACTACGCTGCATGTACATATACGCATTACGCATATTATGTTCTTCTGACACATTATATACTTTTACATTTTCTTTATATTTTATTGGTGATCGCATTGTGGCGTTCTTGTTTGCTGGTATTTGAATGCAACGACCACATAAAGTAACATTTGAAATGTTTCTTGTTACGATATTTGTATGAATGTTATATCAAGTCTAATCTTCGACGTCTCCTCGCGTTGAGACAAGAATAACGTAAGATCCAATAAGGGCAGACAACATGCAGTCGATCGGATACAATCATAGTGCAGTAAATCCCATGTGAAGGTAAACACGGGAACAAAACGTTGTCCCCGGATTGTTGTGACCGGGTACAAGGATGTTTATCATGCTGTTGGCACTGGATGCGCAAGTTATACGTTGTAGATGTCCATTAAACAACGTGTGACTTTTGTCGTTGTTACGGGTTTGAATTCATGTTAATTAATATCACGTAGTTTCCAGGATTTGTGCCTGGTTAATGACAATAGGCTTGCCCTTTAGGACTTAAACGTTGCTGACGCGGAGTGTATGAACTATTCTATACCTCAGCCTAACCGCTTCGGGAATACAGACGTGATACTACGTTGGATGTTGATGGGTCACATTTTGTCTAATGTGATATACTTTTTTGGATGAACTTATGTAGTTTAAAAACAAATATTTCCAATTATGCCGTCGTAAAAGTCGAGAAAATATTTTAAATAAAAACAAAAACCTAAGAAGAATGTACTACTTATATAAAAGTTTAGAAAAGCTATCCAGTATTTGAAACTCTCTGGTCGTCGGCGACTCCCACATGACGTCATGTTATTGTAGCTCGAGGGGCGGGGGGAGGGGGGATCAGCTGATTTAATCCACATTTATTAACTGTCACTCATTGTTATTTATATGCTTTGTTTACTTAATAAGTAGCGACCGTGTATTAGGGCGTTGGAATTACAGTTGGATCAAATTAGTGTAACTTTTTTACCCACAGAATAGAAAATTGTCGCCAGAAAAGTAGAGGATACGGTGCAGAATGTAATCCACAACATTTTATTAAGGTGTGGCTTGATTGATTGATTGAAACTGATTTTGTGTCAATCTTTTAAACAACAATCTTTTTTTTTTACTGTTAAATTAATTCAGCACAATTAATGATTATATCTCAATAAATATAACATTTTACAATAGCTTCAATGCGCGGTAAGAATTAGTCCAAATACAAATACAAAAATATTTATTTGTGAAACACAGGTCTGATCTGTCAAAGTACGACAGCTAGTGTTGTGAGCATAGTGATGTACCAGTCGCGATTAGGCTGATCGAAGTACCTAGACCAATTTCAACCTGTGCAGGGGACATGTAGTTCTATGTAGCTATAGAGATCGCAATATCGACCCCGCCGGCGTGGTCGTCGAATTCCTTCATTAAGCGCTTATCGCTATCGGGCCACTAGAGTCAATTGATTCGTTCAAATATAATCCTCTCTGAGCATAGATTTTCGCCCAGCTGGGCAACCTCAGGCCTGTTGTTTTATTTTTTTGTACCGGGAAGACCCCTAAGCATCCGTTTGTCCGGCCAAGTAGTTAATGCCAGCTGAAGCAAGTCTACAATAAGTCACGTCAAAAGTAACAGGTGGTCACGATGTCCAACGTATTATGCCAAATATTGTTTCATAGGTAGCGACTGATTGGCTGCTCAATAGCAACCCTGACGCTGACACCAGGGTTGATGAATTCGGTCATTGACCCCACTAGAGAGGGCACATCGATATACTTAATGTACGTAGACAACAGAGTCCTACAAATCAGTAACAACTATTGTTACTTATATTACGAACAGTGATTCAATCACCAACCTTACAAACGGCAGCGACAATATACCTAATTTTAATTGGCAAATCACAGCGATCCCATAATGATTAGTAAATTAAACACATTGGCTCCCCCACGGCCAGCAGTGGGCTAATAAACCTTGTACACCAGCAATCCGGCAGTTAATATCTTCCCCCTCGCTAGTGTAAGCCACCCTTTATGATCTCGTGAGTATCCTAACTGGTCCATTAAAATACTAGGTAGTAAAAAGAGCCAAGTTCGTGCGTCAATTTAGATAAATATTGAATATAGCTATATTCGGATCTGATGATAGCCGGCCGTATTCCGTAGTTAACGAACTTTGGACAGATTGTAATTAAAATACTTAGATAAAAAATAATAAGTTGTCTACTTATTATTTGTAAATTATTTATTGTTTGCAGGAAAGAATTTCGGAGAAAGTTTTGCTTGATTCACACTTTTTAGAGCGCGATTTCTACGTAGGAGTAGTCGGGCTGTTGGGAACAGACATAAATTACACTTTACATTGCGGGCGAACACTTAATCCTCTTTTTTGCTTTGCTGTGGTCGGGTAAAAATGAAATAATTATAGTTCATCATGAGAGGGTCAGATTAAAAAATATACATCAACATTTATTTATAATATCGATAGACTACACTAAGATATAATTATTTTATAGATTTATTAATAATACGAGTACGAACTTGTCTTTCGCCTGTCATGCGCTCAGTAGCCCGGGAGAGTGAAATCAAAAGAGCAACAATGACAATTAGCGGCGCAGACGACGCGGACACATTGTATTATCATTGCTCGGCACGAGCGGCAGCGGGGCGGGGAGCGGAGCGGGGAGCGGGTCACCACTGTACAAGACACATTAAGCGCTATTTTCATTCATTAATTACTATCAGTAGTCGTTTTCAGTAGTAGCCAGATCAGGCGGTAGGTAAATAATCGCGTAGATAATAGAGTCGTCCACATTATTATTATCGCGCCCGCGGACTATGCGGACAGCATGCTACGGAGGGTGATGTTGCTTTTACGCGATATTAGAGTTAATAAGAGCGTTATCACCGTTATCGCATTATTTAACAAAGTCCGCTTACCTAACCTGAAGATTACAAGAGATACAATTAAATCAAACAGGTATAATTTTTCTTCAGTTGCGTAAAATTGCAACACTTCGCCGATAGTTGAGAAAGAAATACCTAGCCTAAATAAATACGATTGTAAAAATTCAATTAGTTTACAAATTTGGCAATTTATTGGCAGTCAGTGACAAAATGGCGCATCAAATTGTCCACGAGTGCACACAATAGGCAGCAAATCGTCAATTAGTGCGGCGCATAGCGCCCGACACGCGACCACACGCGTCTGCACGCGTCCCGCACGCATCCCGCACGCACCGGCACTACTAGAGATGCGAAGCTGGTATAATTAATTTGAATTAATCCGGCATTATTCCAAAATACCTTTTTTAGAAAATGCAATTAGCAAGATATCTGTATCTCAATTTTTACATTTTTAATGAAAATTACTTTTGAAGGCTAAATATTGAAAGCAATTACATAAGACACTAGGTTAACTCTTATTTTTTTTTAATATTGTCCATGCGGTTTATTTCCCGCCATTTTCAAAACTACAAAACGAAAATATTTTTTTTAAAACGCAAACGAAGTGCGAGTGTTGTGTCAGGATCGTACTAAGTGGAATTCCGTGGTCTCTGCCTACCCCAATGGGAAATAGGCGTGATTGTATGTATGTATTTATTTTTCTCAACCCTACCCGCACGCGTCCATCACGCTCCTGGTCCCAACGGGTACGTCACGACCCCAAGTATAATGTGTTACTTGCGCCAATTAGATGCAATTAGTTCCTTATCACGAGGATCAGGAAATTAAAACCTGCAATGAATCGCATTTTATCGAAATGGTTTGTTTGATAATCATAGTTGCCTGGAAGAGATTGATACTTACAATAAGCTCGCCTATGGTATTCTTTGCTTTTATATATTTGTTTATCTGTGCGTGGAATCATATTATGTTAAAAATACATTATTTAATTTTCATGTTAGTTTGTTTGACTTTTTGCCACTACTAAAATTATTTTTTTGTATTACTTTAATATTAAAAAAAAATACATTTCATGAAATACAGTAAGACATAAAACGATAGCTTACTTATAATTCTAATAAAAAAGAAAAATAAATATTGTTACGAATGAAATGTTTTTTGATCGCTATATCTACATGCAAATGAGATGGTATGATACACAACCGCAGTAGCACCGGAGATAGTGATCTCTCCCACGTTAGTGGACACTGTTACCAGCGGGGTAGACAGAGATAACATCGACACGAGATGCTGGGGATACATGTACAATAAGAGTATGAAAAAAATGCATTTCTCGGGAATGTGGGTTTCATATTAATGTCCAAAAATCCTCATTTTTATCATTGACTGACTGACCTATAAATCAAAACTCTAACCCAGTTCCAGATGACCTAGAGAGTTAAAATTTGGTATGCAGATAGGTAATTAGATAAATACAAAGAAAAATATAAAAAACTGGCAATTTTTAAATAATTAAATTCTATTATGAACGCTTAAATACCTAACGAAGAATATTATTAGGTATGGCAAATCGCTTGAAATATTGTCTCAGTAAAGCCTGTATGTATAGAAATACACTCGTTTTTGTTGTAGTCAAAAATACTTAGTAGTTTTGATTTTATAGTCACTCAAAGTTTGAAAAATATCTGTCACGTGACCGCTTGTGACGTCAACGAGAGTCGCCAGCAGTTATAGGTAGTAATAGGTGTAAAAGTTTGCGCAGAATTTCGTTGTTTTCGTCCTAATAATAGTAAATATTATTCGATTAATAAAATGGATGAAGGATTCGAAAAAGGGCAATCGGATAATCTACCTAAAATAGATGGATTAATGGTTGCGCATTATTTGTTAACTAATAGTGATTTCGTCGCCGCCGAAATGTGAGGAATAAAAATGCAAAGGTGATTGAACTTTCCGTGCTACTACTTATGCTTAATAGTTTATCTATTCTAAATTGTTTTATCAAAACAAAATACCCAACTTATGTCACAATGGAAGAATGTAGCTCAAATAGTAGAAGTACCTACCTACCATTAATTTTTTTCATTTTGTAGCTATTGGTATGTGTGTAAATGTATATAGGTAGGTACCGCTCTTCTTAGTTAAATGAATACATAGGTACATGTACGATATAAAAATCAGTAAGTAATCAAAACTCATAACAGCCGGTCTTTATGTGGTAGGTATGTGGATTAACTTAACATACAACCAGGGTTCGAAATTATCATCATAATTATCTGATAATTATTATTCAATTATTTTTTTATTGTATGCATACATGCATTAAGTATAGCTGATGAATCTATTTCCATTGGCCTGGGCACTGCTGTAGCTGAAGTACAACTAATTTGTTCTCCCAAAATCCAACTTATATCTTGCTTATACATTGTTTTAAGTTTATCGGGAGTCTCGTATCCCCATTTAAACGCGGTAAGAACCCGTTATTATGTGCTTTAATTATATCTTGCTTCTTGGTTTAGTTGTCTTGGTTATAATATTTAAACAAAAATACAAGCTTTGCAGCCTTTTCATTGCCCGATCTGTTCCTTAGCTTCGACTGCACTAGCCCGAATGTTGAAAAACAATTTCTAATGCCGCAGTTGAAGCGGTTGCGGTTAATAACTGTTCACATAATTTAATGAACTTTCTTTTTCTGGCCATCTTTCTTCATCTTCTATAGTCACAGAAGTCCACCACAATAAAGGGCAGGTGCTTTTGAATGATTCTCCAAACATGAATTTAGGAAAAGGATGTGCTTTTGCTGTTAATGCCATTATGAAAGGAGCGAACTTTTCATCAACATGCACATTCAAAAGCGCATTTTTTTGTTTTTATCAATTGATAAATATTAGGGATGGGCCGAAGTTCGTTTCACATTCGGTTTTAACCGAAATTCGGCAGGTTTAACCGAATTTCGTCATTAAGCCGAAATTCGGTTCACAAAACTGAACTTCGGCCGAAATTCGTCATTAGGTTGACGAGCGAGCATTCATACATGTCACGCCCAGATCCCTTGCAGGGTAGGACGTTCATAAAAAATAAATATGTTCATTTACATAATTTGATTATCCACTCTACAGTCGTTGGTAATTATAGCTACCGATTCCAAATTCACCTCAGGAGTCGATGGTAGCTATACTTACCAATAGTCGGGGTTCCGTTAGGGTGACCAATTTTATGGATTAACTAGTTTTACAAGCTAGTATAGATTATAAAATTATACTAGTATTGTGTACTATAAAAATCCTTACTAGGTGGTATTTGCATCTCTTCCCTATGAGTTGGTAACATTAAAAAAACAACTGTCGAAGTCAGACGAGTGTTGGTCGAGTCTACTGTCAACTACTGTGTTTGCGATTGAGTGTTTTAGACAAGAAATATGCCGTAAGTATATAAAATATATTATTTTTATTGATTAGCATACATCTTGAATATATCCTCTACCGTTTTCTACAAAAACCTGAACATTTAAGCCATGATTTTGTTCCAAAAACATTAAGAGAAAAATATCGTATCAAAAAAAACGTCTCTTGACACTAAAATGGAGGCAAATTACGGAATATTACACGACGCATTATATTTTATAATGTTTTAAATATACCACGTTACTTATTAGTTACTCGTGGAAACACATTATTTACCGAAATAAACAATTATTTCAGCAGATGCCCAGGATATTGATTACACGGTACACCAAATTTGGTCAACTTTCATCATGGTAACTAAACCTACCATCGACTTATCTGGGTTTAAGGGTTCGTACAAACGGAGCGCTAGCGTTATTTTAACTTCAGTTCTAAACAATGACTTTTTTTTCAGAGATGCTATAGTTCAGCTATAGAGAGGACACAGAGAGTAATTACAAAAAAAAAAACGAATTACTAAACTGCCAGTAGATGTCCGACAGGAGCTTACGGACAGAAAGCGGCAGGCGCAATTAGATTTAGCAATAAGGCCGCCTTTTGTCTCTAGTGTCTCGATTTATTTGTTTGGTACGTCATTTTGTGCAATCAAGTATATTGTATTGCAAGACTGTAATTTTAAATTCTAATAAAAAATATATATTTTTAAGGTCCGAATGTTAAGTGCTTGGTAAAAAATGTAAATAAAACAAGCATTCAATTATAAATTGGTTTTAGTTCATATTAATAAACCTTAATTTTTCTACTGGTTTTCTTTAATTCCTGAAATCACACACACAAAATGTCTATGTTAATCTTACCCGTTATTGGTAACCATAGTTACCATCGACTTAAAAAGGCAGAAACGCTCAGTGCGAACAGAAACTTAGCGAGGGCGGCCATCTTGGCAAGAATACGGTGTTACAAATAAGTCGTGACCAGGTGTTATATTTATATTTCTTGTGTTTAAACTAAATAACATTAAAATATAATTTGAATACTAGTAAAAAGTGTAAGAAATGCGCTTTCAAATAAAAATTATTACAGTCCCTAGAACATGATACTTTACATGCTATTAACAGGCATGGCTGGGATAACTGAAAAAATGAGCGGATTCTGTCAATTCTAATTGGATTTGAGATAGATTTTATAATGTGATCTTTTTTATTTTTATCTAATTAGAATCATTGCACATCTGGCTTGCTGTTTCTGAATTTTCTTTATTATAGCCACAGTAGTTTTTGAGTTACAAGCCTATTTATAACACGCCACGATATCGCCCACCGAACGCCGCGCAAGTTCGAAATGCCTGGACTGTTGAGGCTAGATTTGCTAGTGCGCCTGGACTGTCAAGTGGTTATAGGTTTAGATAGGTGAAATGTATTAAAGAGTTATTCATGTATTAATTATGTAAATGTGTTATGGTATTATTTTTTTCTTGAGTAGGTACTCAAAGTCAATGGCATTATTTAAATAAAACTCAGAATAACTACCACCACGAGATATTAGTGACTCGCATACAAACTACATTTTACTTTGTTTGGTTCATTTACTTCTAAAAAGAAAGTCCAAACACCTGATATTTTTCGCCCACTCATTGTTCTTACATGCAGCACTGTTTTAATATTTTTTTGAGTATTTTAATTATTTCACTCGTGTCACGGATGACGCAATAATGAGCGGCTGGCCGGCTCGGTGACGTGCGGGCGGGAAGCGGGCGGCAGGGAAAACAACAAACTGCAAGCGATCGCGTAAACATTCGTAACGTGAATCATTGAAGAAAAGACGGGAATATCAACCGAACTTTCTTAGGCCACAGCATTCTTAGACCAAACTTACTACTTGGGGATAAAATTTATGCAAATTTATTGACTTTGGGAGGCAACTCTTAGAAAACTGTATATTTCATCGATTCATGAAGGTTGGTCGAAGGAGTCGACAGCATTCTTAGGCCAAACCTACTACTTAGGGGTACAATTAATGCAAATGTATTGACTATGAGTGGCAACGCTTAGAAAACTGTATATTTCATCGATTCATGAAGGTTGGTCGAAGGAGTCGACAGCATTCTTAGGCCAAACCTACTACTTAGGGGTACAATTAATGCAAATGTATTGACTATGAGTGGCAACGCTTAGAAAACTGTATATTTCATCGATTCATGAAGGTTGCTCGAAGGAGTCGACAGCATTCTTAGGCCAAACCTACTACTTAGGGGTACAATTAATGCAAATGTATTGACTATGAGTGGCAACGCTTAGAAAACTGTATATTTCATCGATTCATGAAGGTTGGTCGAAGGAGTCGACAGCATTCTTAGGCCAAACCTACTACTTAAGGGTACAATTAATGCAAATGTATTGACTATGAGTGGCAACGCTTAGAAAACTGTATATTTAATCGATCAATGAAGATTGGTGGAAGGAGTCGACAGCATTCTTAGGCCAAACTTACTACTTGGAAATAAAATTTATGCAAATGTATTAACCATGAATGGCAACGCTTAGAAAACTGTATATTTCAACGATTCATGAAGGTTGGTGGAAGGAGTCGACAGCATTCTTAGGCCAAACTTACTACTTGGGGATAAAATTTATGCAAATGTATTAACCATGAATGGCAACGCTTAGAAAACTGTATATTTCATCGATTCATGAAGGTTGGTGGAAGGAGTCGACAGCATTCTTAGGCCAAACTTACTACTTGGGGATAAAATTTATGTAAATGTATTGACTATGAGTGGCAACGCTTAGAAAACTGTATATTTCATCGATTCATGAGGGTTGGTGGAAGGAGTCGACAGCATTCTTAGGCCAAACTTACTACTTGGGGAAAAAAATTATGCAAATGTATTAACCATGAGTGGCAACGCTTAGAAAACTGTATATTTCATCGATTCATGAGGGTTGGTGGAAGGAGTCGACAGCATTCTTAGGCCAAACTTACTACTTGGGGATAAAATTTATGCAAATGTATTAACCATGAGTGGCAACGCTTAGAAAACTGTATATTTCATCGATTCATGAGGGTTGGTGGAAGGAGTCGACAGCATTCTTAGGCCAAACTTACTACTTGGAAATAAAATGTATGTAAAAGTATTAACCATGAGTGGCAACGCTTAGAAAACTGTATATTTTATCGATTCATGAGGGTTGGTGGAAGGAGTCGACAGCATTCTTAGGCCAAACTTACTACTTGGGGATAAAATTTATGCAAATGTATTAACCATGAGTGTCAACGCTTAGAAAACTGTATATTACATCGATTCATGAAGGTTGGTCGATGGAGTCGACAGCATTCTTAGGCCAAACTTACTGCTTCGAAATAACATTTATGTAAATGTATTGACTATGAGTGGCAACGCTTAGAAAACTGTATTTTTTATCGATTGATGAGGGTTGGTGGAAGGAGTCGACAGCATTCTTAGGCCAAACTTACTGCTTGGAAATAAAATTTATGTAAATGTATTGACTATGAGTGGCAACGCTTAGAAAACTATATATTTCATCGATTCATGAGGGTTGGTGGAAGGAGTCGACAGCATTCTTAGGCCAAACTTACTACTTGGAAATAAAATTTATGTAAAAGTATTAACCATGAGTGGCAACGCTTAGAAAACTGTATATTTCATCGACTCATGAGGGTTGGTGGATGGAGTCGACAGCATTCTTAGGCCAAACTTACTACTTGGAAATAAAATTTATGTAAATGTATTAACCATGAGTGACAACGCTTAGAAAACTGTAAATTTCATCGATTCATGAGGGTTGGTGGAAGGAGTCGACAGCATTCTTAGGCCAATTTTACTGCTTGGAAATAAAATTTATGTAAATGTATTGACTATGAGTGGCAACGCTTAGAAAACTGTATATTTCATCGATTCATGAAGGTTGGTGGAAGGAGTCGACAGCATTCTTAGGCCAAACTTACTACTTGGGGATAAAATTTATGCAAATGTATTGACTATGAGTGGCAACGCTTAGAAAACTGTATATTTCATCGATTCATGAGGGTTGGTGGAAGGAGTCGACAGCATTCTTAGGCCAATTTTACTGCTTGGAAATAAAATTTATGTAAATGTATTGACTATGAGTGGCAACGCTTAGAAAACTGTATATTTCATCGATTCATGAGGGTTGGTGGAAGGAGTCGACAGCATTCTTAGGCCAAGTTTACTACTTGGGGATAAAATTTATGCAAATGTATTGACTTTGAGTGGCAACGCTTAGAAAACTGTATATTTCATCGATTCATGAGGGTTGGAGGAAGGAGTCGACAGCATTCTTAGGCCAAACTTACTGCTTGGAAATAAAATTTATGCAAATGTATTAACCATGAGTGGCAACGCTTAGAAAACTGTATATTTCATCGATTCATGAAGGTTGGTCGAAGTAGTCGACAGCATTCTTAGGCCAAACTTACTACTTGGGGATAAAATTTATGCAAATGTATTGACTATGAGTGGCAACGCTTAGAAAACTGTATATTTCATAGATTCATGAGGGTTGGTGGAAGGAGTCGACAGCATTCTTAGGCCAAACTTACTACTTGGGGATAAAATTTATGCAAATGTATTAACCATGAGTGGCAACGCTTAGAAAACTGAATATTTCATCGATTCATGAGGGTTGGTAGAAGGAGTCGACAGCATTCTTAGGCCAAACTTACTACTTGGGGATAAAATTTATGCAAATGTATTGACTATGAGTGGCAACGCTTAGAAAACTGTATATTTCATCGATTCATGAGGGTTGGTGGAAGGAGTCGACAGCATTCTTAGGCCAAACTTACTACTTGGAAATAAAATTTATGTAAATGTATTACCCATGAGTGGCAACGCTTAGAAAACTGTATATTTTATCGATTCATGAGGGTTGGTGGAAGGAGTCGACAGCATTCTTAGGCCAAACTTACTACTTGGGGATAAAATTTATGCAAATGTATTAACCATGAGTGTCAGCGCTTAGAAAACTGTATATTACATCGATTCATGAAGGTTGGTCGATGGAGTCGACAGCATTCTTAGGCCAAACTTACTGCTTCGAAATAACATTTATGTAAATGTATTGACTATGAGTGGCAACGCTTAGAAAACTGTATTTTTTATCGATTGATGAGGGTTGGTGGAAGGAGTCGACAGCATTCTTAGGCCAAACTTACTACTTGGGGATAAAATTTATGCAAATGTATTGACTATGAGTGGCAACGCTTAGAAAACTGTATATTTCATCGATTCATGAAGGTTGGTGGAAGGAGTCGACAGCATTCTTAGGCCAAACTTACTACTTGGAAATAAAATTTATGTAAAAGTATTAACCATGAGTGGCAACGCTTAGAAAACTGTATATTTCATCGATTCATGAAGGTTGGTGGAAGGAGTCGACAGCATTCTTAGGCCAAACTTACTACTTGGGGATAAAATTTATGCAAATGTATTAACCATGAGTGGCAACGCTTAGAAAACTGTATATTTCATCGATTCATGAAGGTTGGTCGAAGGAGTCGACAGCATTCTTAGGCCAAACTTACTACTTGGAAATAAAATTTATGTAAATGTATTACCCATGAGTGGCAACGCTTAGAAAACTGAATATTTCATTGATTCATGAGGGTTGGTGGAAAGAGTCGACAGCATTCTTAGGCCAAACTTACTGCTTGGAAATAAAATTTATGTAAAAGTATTAACCATGAGTGGCAACGCTTAGAAAACTGTATATTTCATCGATTCATGAAGGTTGGTGGAAGGAGTCGACAGCATTCTTAGGCCAAACTTACTACTTGGGGATAAAATTTATGCAAATGTATTAACCATGAGTGGCAACGCTTAGAAAACTGTATATTTCATCGATTCATGAAGGTTGGTCGAAGGAGTCGACAGCATTCTTAGGCCAAACTTACTACTTGGAAATAAAATTTATGTAAATGTATTACCCATGAGTGGCAACGCTTAGAAAACTGAATATTTCATTGATTCATGAGGGTTGGTGGAAAGAGTCGACAGCATTCTTTGGCCAAACTTAATACTTGGAAATAAAATTTATGCAAATGTATTGACTATGAGTGGCAACGCTTAGAAAACTGTATATTTCATCGATTCATGAAGGTTGGTCGAAGGAGTCGACAGCATTCTTAGGCCAAACTTACTGCTTCGAAATAAAATTTATGTAAATGTATTGACTATGAGTGGCAACGCTTAGAAAACTGTATATTTCATCGATTCATGAGGGTTGGTGGAAGGAGTCGACAGCATTCTTAGGCCAAACTTACTACTTGGAAATAAAATTTATGTAAATGTAATAACCATGAGTGGCAACGCTTAGAAAACTGTATATTTCATCGATTCATGAAGGTTGGTCGAAGGAGTCGACAGCATTCTTAGGCCAAACTTACTGCTTCGAAATAAAATTTATGTAAATGTATTGACTATGAGTGGCAACGCTTAGAAAACTGTATATTTCATCGATTCATGAAGGTTGGTGGAAGGAGTCGACAGCATTCTTAGGCCAAACTTACTACTTGGGGATAAAATTTATGCAAATGTATTGACTATGAGTGGCAACGCTTAGAAAACTGTATATTTCATCGATTCATGAAGGTTGGTCGAAGGAGTCGACAGCATTCTTAGGCCAAACTTACTGCTTCGAAATAAAATTTATGTAAATGTATTGACTATGAGTGGCAACGCTTAGAAAACTGTATATTTCATCGATTCATGAAGGTTGGTGGAAGGAGTCGACAGCATTCTTAGGCCAAACTTACTACTTGGGGATAAAATTTATGCAAATGTATTGACTATGAGTGGCAACGCTTAGAAAACTGTATATTTCATCGATTCATGAAGGTTGGTCGAAGGAGTCGACAGCATTCTTAGGCCAAACTTACTGCTTCGAAATAAAATTTATGTAAATGTATTGACTATGAGTGGCAACGCTTAGAAAACTGTATATTTCATCGATTTATGAAGGTTGGTGGAAGGAGTCGACAGCATTCTTTGGCCAAACTTACTACTTGGGGATAAAATTTATGCAAATGTATTGACTATGAGTGGCAACGCTTAGAAAACTGTATATTTCATCGATTCATGAAGGTTGGTCGAAGGAGTCGACAGCATTCTTAGGCCAAACTTACTGCTTCGAAATAAAATTTATGTAAATGTATTGACTATGAGTGGCAACGCCTAGAAAACTGTATATTTCATCGATTCATGAAGGTTGGTGGAAGGAGTCGACAGCATTCTTAGGCCAAACTTACTGCTTCGAAATAAAATTTATGTAAATGTATTGACTATGAGTGGCAACGCTTAGAAAACTGTATATTTCATCGATTCATGAGGGTTGGTGGAAGGAGTCGACAGCATTCTTAGGCCAAACTTACTGCTTGGAAATAAAATTTATGTAAATGTATTGACTATGAGTGGCAACGCTTAGAAAACTGTATATTTCATCGATTCATGAAGGTTGGTGGAAGGAGTCGACAGCATTCTTAGGCCAAACTTACTACTTGGGGAAAAAATTTATGCAAATGTATTAAGCATGAGTGGCAACGCTTAGAAAACTGTATATTTCATCGATTCATGAAGGTTGGTCGAAGTAGTCGACAGCATTCTTAGGCTAAACTTACTACTTGGGGATAAAATTTATGCAAATGTATTGACTATGAGTGGCAACGCTTAGAAAACTGTATATTTCATAGATTCATGAGGGTTGGTGGAAGGAGTCGACAGCATTCTTAGGCCAAACTTACTACTTGGGGATAAAATTTATGCAAATGTATTAACCATGAGTGGCAACGCTTAGAAAACTGAATATTACATCGATTCATGAGGGTTGGTAGAAGGAGTCGACAGCATTCTTAGGCCAAACTTACTACTTGGGGATAAAATTTATGCAAATGTATTGACTATGAGTGGCAACGCTTAGAAAACTGTATATTTCATCGATTCATGAGGGTTGGTGGAAGGAGTCGACAGCATTCTTAGGCCAAACTTACTACTTGGAAATAAAATTTATGTAAATGTATTACCCATGAGTGGCAACGCTTAGAAAACTGTATATTTTATCGATTCATGAGGGTTGGTGGAAGGAGTCGACAGCATTCTTAGGCCAAACTTACTACTTGGGGATAAAATTTATGCAAATGTATTAACCATGAGTGTCAACGCTTAGAAAACTGTATATTACATCGATTCATGAAGGTTGGTCGATGGAGTCGACAGCATTCTTAGGCCAAACTTACTGCTTCGAAATAACATTTATGTAAATGTATTGACTATGAGTGGCAACGCTTAGAAAACTGTATATTTCATCGATTGATGAGGGTTGGTGGAAGGAGTCGACAGCATTCTTAGGCCAAACTTACTGCTTGGAAATAAAATTTATGTAAATGTATTGACTATGAGTGGCAACGCTTAGAAAACTGTATATTTCATCGATTCATGAGGGTTGGTGGAAGGAGTCGACAGCATTCTTAGGCCAAACTTACAACTTGGAAATAAAATTTATGTAAATGTATTAATTATGAGCGGCAACGCTTAGAAAACTGTAAATTTCATCGATTTATGAAGGTTGGTCGAAGGAGTCGACAGCATTCTTAGGCCAAACTTACTGCTTCGAAATAACATTTATGTAAATGTATTGAATATGAGTGGCAACGCTTAGAAAACTGTATATTTCATCGATTCATGAGGGTTGGTGGAAGGAGTCGACAGCATTCTTAGGCCAAACTTACTGCTTCGAAATAAAATTTATGTAAATGTATTGACTATGAGTGGCAACGCTTAGAAAACTGTATAATTTCATCGATTCATGAAGGTTGGTCGAAGGAGTCGACAGCATTCTTAGGCCAAACTTACTACTTGGAAATAAAATTTATGTAAATGTATTACCCATGAGTGGCAACGCTTAGAAAACTGAATATTTCATTGATTCATGAGGGTTGGTGGAAAGAGTCGACAGCATTCTTAGGCCAAACTTACTACTTGGAAATAAAATTTATGTAAAAGTATTAACCATGAGTGGCAACGCTTAGAAAACTGTATATTTCATCGATTCATGAAGGTTGGTGGAAGGAGTCGACAGCATTCTTTGGCCAAACTTACTACTTGGAAATAAAATTTATGCAAATGTATTGACTTTAAGTGGCAACGCTTAGAAAACTGTATATTTCATCGATTCATGAGGGTTGGTGGAAGGAGTCGACAGCATTCTTAGGCCAAACTTACTGCTTCGAAATAAAATTTATGTAAATGTATTTACTATGAGTGGCAACGCTTAGAAAACTGTATATTTCATCGATTCATGAGGGTTGGTGGAAGGAGTCGACAGCATTCTTAGGCCTAACTTACTACTTGGAAATAAAATTTATGTAAATGTAATAACCATGAGTGGCAACGCTTAGAAAACTGTATATTTCATCGATTCATGAAGGTTGGTCGAAGGAGTCGACAGCATTCTTAGGCCAAACTTACTGCTTCGAAATAAAATTTATGTAAATGTATTGACTATGAGTGGCAACGCTTAGAAAGCTGTATATTTCATCGATTCATGAAGGTTGGTGGAAGGAGTCGACAGCATTCTTAGGCCAAACTTACTACTTGGGGATAAAATTTATGCAAATGTATTGACTATGAGTGGCAACGCTTAGAAAACTGTATATTTCATCGATTCATGAAGGTTGGTGGAAGGAGTCGACAGCATTCTTAGGCCAAACTTACTGCTTCGAAATAAAATTTATGTAAATGTATTGACTTTGAGTGGCAACGCTTAGAAAACTGTATATTTCATCGATTCATGAGGGTTGGTGGAAGGAGTCGACAGCATTCTTAGGCCAAACTTACTACTTCGAAATAAAATTTATGTAAAAGTATTAACCATGAGTGGCAACGCTTAGAAAACTGTATATTTCATCGATTCATGAAGGTTGGTGGAAGGAGTCGACAGCATTCTTAGGCCAAACTTACTACTTGGGGATAAAATTTATGCAAATGTATTAACCATGAGTGGCAACGCTTAGAAAACTGTATATTTCATCGATTCATGAAGGTTGGTCGAAGGAGTCGACAGCATTCTTAGGCCAAACTTACTACTTGGAAATAAAATTTATGTAAATGTATTACCCATGAGTGGCAACGCTTAGAAAACTGAATATTTCATTGATTCATGAGGGTTGGTGGAAAGAGTCGACAGCATTCTTAGGCCAAACTTACTGCTTGGAAATAAAATTTATGTAAAAGTATTAACCATGAGTGGCAACGCTTAGAAAACTGTATATTTCATCGATTCATGAAGGTTGGTGGAAGGAGTCGACAGCATTCTTTGGCCAAACTTAATACTTGGAAATAAAATTTATGCAAATGTATTGACTATGAGTGGCAACGCTTAGAAAACTGTATATTTCATCGATTCATGAAGGTTGGTCGAAGGAGTCGACAGCATTCTTAGGCCAAACTTACTGCTTCGAAATAAAATTTATGTAAATGTATTGACTATGAGTGGCAACGCTTAGAAAACTGTATATTTCATCGATTCATGAGGGTTGGTGGAAGGAGTCGACAGCATTCTTAGGCCAAACTTACTACTTGGAAATAAAATTTATGTAAATGTAATAACCATGAGTGGCAACGCTTAGAAAACTGTATATTTCATCGATTCATGAAGGTTGGTCGAAGGAGTCGACAGCATTCTTAGGCCAAACTTACTGCTTCGAAATAAAATTTATGTAAATGTATTGACTATGAGTGGCAACGCTTAGAAAACTGTATATTTCATCGATTCATGAAGGTTGGTGGAAGGAGTCGACAGCATTCTTAGGCCAAACTTACTGCTTCGAAATAAAATTTATGCAAATGTATTGACTATGAGTGGCAACGCTTAGAAAACTGTATATTTCATCGATTCATGAAGGTTGGTCGAAGGAGTCGACAGCATTCTTAGGCCAAACTTACTGCTTCGAAATAAAATTTATGTAAATGTATTGACTATGAGTGGCAACGCTTAGAAAACTGTATATTTCATCGATTCATGAAGGTTGGTGGAAGGAGTCGACAGCATTCTTAGGCCAAACTTACTACTTGGGGATAAAATTTATGCAAATGTATTGACTATGAGTGGCAACGCTTAGAAAACTGTATATTTCATCGATTCATGAAGGTTGGTCGAAGGAGTCGACAGCATTCTTAGGCCAAACTTACTGCTTCGAAATAAAATTTATGTAAATGTATTGACTATGAGTGGCAACGCTTAGAAAACTGTATATTTCATCGATTTATGAAGGTTGGTGGAAGGAGTCGACAGCATTCTTTGGCCAAACTTACTACTTGGGGATAAAATTTATGCAAATGTATTGACTATGAGTGGCAACGCTTAGAAAACTGTATATTTCATCGATTCATGAAGGTTGGTGGAAGGAGTCGACAGCATTCTTAGGCCAAACTTACTGCTTCGAAATAAAATTTATGTAAATGTATTGACTATGAGTGGCAACGCTTAGAAAACTGTATATTTCATCGATTCATGAAGGTTGGTCGAAGGAGTCGACAGCATTCTTAGGCCAAACTTACTGCTTCGAAATAAAATTTATGTAAATGTATTGACTATGAGTGGCAACGCTTAGAAAACTGTATATTTCATCGATTCATGAAGGTTGGTGGAAGGAGTCGACAGCATTCTTAGGCCAAACTTACTACTTGGGGATAAAATTTATGCAAATGTATTGACTATGAGTGGCAACGCTTAGAAAACTGTATATTTCATCGATTCATGAAGGTTGGTCGAAGGAGTCGACAGCATTCTTAGGCCAAACTTACTGCTTCGAAATAAAATTTATGTAAATGTATTGACTATGAGTGGCAACGCTTAGAAAACTGTATATTTCATCGATTTATGAAGGTTGGTGGAAGGAGTCGACAGCATTCTTTGGCCAAACTTACTACTTGGGGATAAAATTTATGCAAATGTATTGACTATGAGTGGCAACGCTTAGAAAACTGTATATTTCATCGATTCATGAAGGTTGGTCGAAGGAGTCGACAGCATTCTTAGGCCAAACTTACTGCTTCGAAATAAAATTTATGTAAATGTATTGACTATGAGTGGCAACGCTTAGAAAACTGTATATTTCATCGATTCATGAAGGTTGGTGGAAGGAGTCGACAGCATTCTTAGGCCAAACTTACTGCTTCGAAATAAAATTTATGTAAATGTATTACCCATGAGTGGCAACGCTTAGAAAACTGTATATTTCATCGATTCATGAGGGTTGGTGGAAGGAGTCGACAGCATTTTTAGGCCAAACTTACTACTTGGAAATAAAATTTATGTAAATGTATTACCCATGAGTGGCAACGCTTAGAAAACTGTATATTTCATCGATTCATGAGGGTTGGTGGAAAGAGTCGACAGCATTCTTAGGCCAAACTTACTACTTGGGGATAAAATTTATGCAAATGTAATAACCATGAGTGGCAACGCTTAGAAAACTGTATATTTCATCGATTCATGAAGGTTGGTTGAAGGAATCGACAGCATTCTTTGGCCAAACTTAATACTTGGAAATAAAATTTATGCAAATGTATTAACCATGAGTGGCAACGCTTAGAAAACTGTATATTTCATCGATTCATGAAGGTTTGTCGAAGGAGTCGACAGCATTCTTAGGCCAAACTTACTGCTTCGAAATAAAAGGAGATCATCGGCTCTCCATACTTTGGCCGGCCCAAATTTGAAAGTGCCGGCCAGAGAAAAAAAATGTGTCGAACCTTTCGAGTAGATTGCTCTGAACATTTTTTACTATGACACCAAACGTGTATGACCATTAGTTTGGCTTTAATTGGATTTTAAAAATCACGATTTTTCATACATTTTGTAAAAAAAAATATTATGTCCGTTTGGAAAAAAAGGGATACAGGCGTATTACAAAGGACCGTTAGAACATTTATTAGTATGGCGCCAAACTTCTATGACCATTATTTTGACGTTTATTGGACTTTTCGTTTTTGTAAATATGTTAAAATGCCGGCAATCGAAAAGAATACGTGGAATCCGTCTAATAGTTAGTTGCTTCTCAATATTTTTTAATATGACACCAAACATCTATGACCATTATTTTGACTTTTATTGGAATTTACGTTTTAGTTCAAATGTGAAAAGTGCCGACCAGCAAAAATACCATGTAGAGAGTATCGAGTAGATGCCTATTAACATTTTTTTCTATAGCACCAAACGTGTACAATCATTAGTTTGGCTTTTAGTTTATTTTAAAAATCTTGATTTCTTATTTATTTTGTTTAAAAATAAAGTGCTTTGGGCAAAAAATGCGGTACAAAGGACCTTTAGAACATTTAATAATCTGGCGCGAAACATTTTTGACCATTATTATGACTTTTATTCGTCTCTCTTTCCGTTTTGGTTCAAATGGAAAAATGTCAGCCAGCGAAACAAAATAAGTCAAATCTTTTGGTAAATTACTTGAAACGTATTTTTTTACTATATTACCAAATGTAGACTTTGGCGTTTATTGGACATTTTAAAAAATCTTTTTTTATATACATTTTAACAATGACAACAAGCAGAGCTTTCCCAATGACTAGTTATTAGTCAGATAAATACTTTGTGTTATTGTTTTGTGTGTTGTTAGGTGAACTTCTATATTAATACTATCTGATTTTAGATACGACGTTGGCTGTAGTGTTTGCATTCGACTCAACGTTACGGCCTAAGTTTAGGTTGAATTATGGTATTGATTCATCTTGATCGTAGATGGTTACCACCCTCCAAAGATAAGCTTGCCATCTAGTGACGAAACTCGTATTTTGGCATGACGTCTGAAGAAGCTGTTAGGGAAGACAGGAGTCGGGCAGTTATACTTTGCATGTATGCCGATCACAATGTCCTGGTGCTACTCGGCCGATATAGCACAGTACCTCACATTTCTTAAAAAAAATAAGCTTCTAAAGCGTGTATCACCATCAGGTGAGATAGTGGTCAAACGAAAACCTATTTTTGATTTATAAAAATGTGTCCAATGACGACCACTATATTACGCTTTTACCTGCATTATCGCCAGATAAAACTTTTTCGCCAAAGTGTAGGTATCTATGAAAACTCCAGATTTTGGAGAAATCTAATTGAGTTCAAAATAGTGGTCATAGACGTTTAATGTCATAGTAATAAACATTCTGACGATCCTTTAAATAACGCGCCTGTCATATTTTATTTTATAACAAAATAAATCAAAAATCGAGGTGTTAAAAATCCAACAACAGCCAAACTAATGGTCATACACGTTTATTGTCATAGTGAACAATGTTTACAGGTATCTTCTCGATAGTTTTGACATGTGTTTTTGCTGACCGGCACTTTTCACATAGAAACTAAAACGTAAAGTCCAATAAAAGCCAAAATAATGGTCATAGACGTTTGGTGCCATAATAATAAATGGTCAAATGGATAAGTTTTAACGGGATATACCAATATTGTTTCTTTGCCGGCACTTCACAATTTCACCAAAATGTATGAAAAATACAAGTTTTTTTTTTAATTCGAATAAAACCGAAAATATTGACACTACAGCTTTGGTGCCATAGTAATAAATGCTCAGACGGATAAGTTCTAAGGATATATACCATTTTTGTTAATTGGCCGGCACTTTACATTTTCACCAAAAATGTATGAAAAATACAGTTCTTTTAATTCGAATAAAACCGAAGATATTGACCCTACAGCTTTGGTGCCATAGTAATAAATACTCAGACGGATAAGATCTAACGGAATATAGCAAAATTATTTTTTGGCCGGCACTTTGACTTCTGGGCCGAAATCCGATGATCTCCTTTATGTTAATGTATTGACTATGAGTGGCAACGCTTAGAAAACTGAATATTTCATCGATTCATGAGGGTTGGTGGAAGGAGTCGACAGCATTCTTAGGCCAAACTTACTGCTTCGAAATAAAATTTATGTAAATGTATTGACTATGAGTGGCAACGCTTAGAAAACTGTATATTTCATCGATTTATGAAGGTTGGTGGAAGGAGTCGACAGCATTCTTTGGCCAAACTTACTACTTGGGGATAAAATTTATGCAAATGTATTGACTATGAGTGGCAACGCTTAGAAAACTGTATATTTCATCGATTCATGAAGGTTGGTCGAAGGAGTCGACAGCATTCTTAGGCCAAACTTACTGCTTCGAAATAAAATTTATGTAAATGTATTGACTATGAGTGGCAACGCTTAGAAAACTGTATATTTCATCGATTCATGAAGGTTGGTGGAAGGAGTCGACAGCATTCTTAGGCCAAACTTACTACTTGGGGATAAAATTTATGCAAATGTATTGACTATGAGTGGCAACGCTTAGAAAACTGTATATTTCATCGATTCATGAAGGTTGGTCGAAGGAGTCGACAGCATTCTTAGGCCAAACTTACTGCTTCGAAATAAAATTTATGTAAATGTATTGACTATGAGTGGCAACGCTTAGAAAACTGTATATTTCATCGATTCATGAGGGTTGGTGGAAGGAGTCGACAGCATTCTTAGGCCAAACTTACTACTTGGAAATAAAATTTATGTAAATGTAATAACCATGAGTGGCAACGCTTAGAAAACTGTATATTTCATCGATTCATGAAGGTTGGTCGAAGGAGTCGACAGCATTCTTAGGCCAAACTTACTGCTTCGAAATAAAATTTATGTAAATGTATTGACTATGATTGGCAACGCTTAGAAAACTGTATATTTCATCGATTCATGAGGGTTGGTGGAAGGAGTCGACAGCATTCTTAGGCCAAACTTACTACTTGGAAATAAAATTTATGTAAATGTATTACCCATGAGTGGCAACGCTTAGAAAACTGTATATTTCATCGATTCATGAAGGTTGGTGGAAGGAGTCGACAGCATTCTTAGGCCAAACTTACTACTTGGGGATAAAATTTATGCAAATGTATTGACTATGAGTGGCAACGCTTAGAAAACTGTATATTTCATCGATTCATGAAGGTTGGTCGAAGGAGTCGACAGCATTCTTAGGCCAAACTTACTGCTTCGAAATAAAATTTATGTAAATGTATTGACTATGAGTGGCAACGCTTAGAAAACTGTATATTTCATCGATTTATGAAGGTTGGTGGAAGGAGTCGACAGCATTCTTTGGCCAAACTTACTACTTGGGGATAAAATTTATGCAAATGTATTGACTATGAGTGGCAACGCTTAGAAAACTGTATATTTCATCGATTCATGAAGGTTGGTCGAAGGAGTCGACAGCATTCTTAGGCCAAACTTACTGCTTCGAAATAAAATTTATGTAAATGTATTGACTATGAGTGGCAACGCTTAGAAAACTGTATATTTCATCGATTCATGAAGGTTGGTGGAAGGAGTCGACAGCATTCTTAGGCCAAACTTACTACTTGGGGATAAAATTTATGCAAATGTATTGACTATGAGTGGCAACGCTTAGAAAACTGTATATTTCATCGATTCATGAAGGTTGGTCGAAGGAGTCGACAGCATTCTTAGGCCAAACTTACTGCTTCGAAATAAAATTTATGTAAATGTATTGACTATGAGTGGCAACGCTTAGAAAACTGTATATTTCATCGATTCATGAGGGTTGGTGGAAGGAGTCGACAGCATTCTTAGGCCAAACTTACTACTTGGAAATAAAATTTATGTAAATGTAATAACCATGAGTGGCAACGCTTAGAAAACTGTATATTTCATCGATTCATGAAGGTTGGTCGAAGGAGTCGACAGCATTCTTAGGCCAAACTTACTGCTTCGAAATAAAATTTATGTAAATGTATTGACTATGATTGGCAACGCTTAGAAAACTGTATATTTCATCGATTCATGAGGGTTGGTGGAAGGAGTCGACAGCATTCTTAGGCCAAACTTACTACTTGGAAATAAAATTTATGTAAATGTATTACCCATGAGTGGCAACGCTTAGAAAACTGTATATTTCAAAGTTATGCAAATGTATTGACTATGAGTGGCAACGCTTAGAAAACTGTATATTTCATCGATTCATGAAGGTTGGTCTAAGGAGTCGACAGCATTCTTAGGCCAAACTTTCTGCTTCGAAATAAAATTTATGTAAATGTATTGACTATGAGTGGCAACGCTTAGAAAACTGAATATTTCATCGATTCATGAGGGTTGGTGGAAGGAGTCGACAGCATTCTTAGGCCAAACTTACTACTTGGAAATAAAATTTATGTAAATGTAATAACAATGAGTGGCAACGCTTAGAAAAATGTATATTTCATCTATTCATGAGGGTTGGTGGAAGGAGTCGACAGCATTCTTAGGCCAAACTTACTACTTGGAAATAAAATTTATGTAAATGTATTGACTATGAGTGGCAACGCTTAGAAAACTGTATATTTCATCGATTCATGAGGGTTGGTGGAAGGAGTCGACAGCATTCTTAGGCCAAACTTACTGCTTGGAAATAAAATTTATGTAAATGTATTAACCATGAGTGGCAACGCTTAGAAAACTGTATATTTCATCGATTCATGAGGGTTGGTGGAAGGAGTCGACAGCATTCTTAGGCCAAACTTACTACTTGGAAATAAAATTTATGCAAATGTAATAACCATGAGTGGCAACGCTTAGAAAACTGTATATTTCATCGATTCATGAAGGTTGGTCGAAGGAGTCGACAGCATTCTTAGGCCAAACTTACTGCTTCGAAATAAAATTTA